>NC_092877.1:354778439-354840939 GCF_028372415.1 Notamacropus eugenii | reverse complement strand
CCTCTTCAGAATATTGGTCCTCTAGGCAACCTCCCTCTACCTTCACAAAATATGTCATTTGGGCAATTCTTTTTCAGCCCTCCAGGCAGAGCTCCCATGATTCTAGCAGACTCAACATTCCTCTTTAAAAAGCATCATTTTTTAAAAAGCTATCCTTCATCCTTTGATAAAGGAAACACTAATTCTAGCACATTTGTAGGATACGTTGTAGCATAACAGATTCACACAATTCTCTCTCATTTCCGTTCAATATCATTGGCACCATGAATGTAGTGAAATATGGAGCCTAATTTGCCTCCGAGTCACAACTTTCAGATATCCACAATCCTTTCTTTCCCACCTTTATTTCCTGTGAACATAAGGATACATCACTCTGCATCAATACGTCTCCCTGAGATTGGAATGAAATCCCAGAACCCCACTGGCCAAACAAGGAACTGGCCCCAAACAATGGTCATCAGAAAGGGGACCACAACAAAGCAACGATGCTAAGATGGAACTTTACATTGAATTATATTTGCATTAATTTGTTTCCTAATCGTTTCAGAGAACTTGCAGGGAGAAAAGACTGGGCTCTTTTTGTTGAGTGGTTTTAGAAATATCAAATGTTTTGGGTCAATCAGCTTTCCCCTCTTGTACATAGAATGAAAGCACACTTGTGTTTGGGCATCTCTTTGACATGGTCTCTGGCAGCTTACGAGGCCTATTTTCATTGATTGGACTGTCTATACACCCTCAGCCTCTTTATAATGAATGGCAATGAGGGAGGCCCATATTGCTTTCCCAACTCTTGCCCTCACCCAGTTCAGAATCCTTGTCATTTCCCATCCAGCACCCCATCTGTAAAATGGAGAGTTTGTAATATCTGTCTCCAAATAAGAAAAGCTCTCTAAAAATACAGGGCATTTTTCTGCTCCTGCTTCCTTGACATTTGAAAAGTTAACAGAATTGATGTGAGGCCAGAATCAATTTGTGGTTTCATCTTCAAATTGGAATTTCTCACCATGAATAAGTCCAGCCTTCTTTCTCCTCTAGTTATTCTTGTATGATTTTAAAGTACTTTAAAAAATTTCAAAGATATTAAAAATATTCAGAGTTAATTTCATGGACAAATGAAATTTACCAATGCAGGCTACTGTCATGAGATCCTGTCCTTTTTGGCATTAGCCAAAGGAATTCAAGGCTTCCCTATAGTTAATGAAAAAGAAAACTGGGTACAGTATTTAACTCAGAACCAAGTATGAAGGAGTCATGGACATCTTGCAACCAGAATTGTTGCTAGTTCACTGTAGTGAAAATTAAAAGGCTTCCTCTGTCCAAAAGATTCTAAAAGTCAGGAGAGAAATTCTACTCTTAGTAGAAAGTGGCTTTGGAAAATTTTTATTTTAAAAATATGAATTCCTATACAAACTTAAAGTGAACAATGTGGTAAAGTGTTCTTCTCCTAAGACTCCTCAATCCCCATTGGGGGAAAAGTTTAATCAGAAATAATTAAATTTAAATGCCTTATTAAAGGGAAGTTGGTTGGTTTACACTTTCATTTTCCAAAAGAAAAAGAAGCCATAAAAATGTTTGGTAAAAATTTTCTTTCTAAGTCCTGAGAAGATAGTCAGGAAGTCACAATGAAAGATCTGCCTCTCAGAAGAACTTTTGTACAATGAAGCATTCCAAAAAGAGCATAAGAAAACCCCCAAAAGACTATCTTCTATCCCTGCTTTATCGTCTCATGACCTAGAAAAATCCTTTTAGAAAGGGCTTAGCTTGTTTGGGCTTTGCATCAAACAAAAGTATCCAAAGGTGTACAGTCTATTTGTCGCTGTTCTCTCTGTCTCTGTCTCTGTCTGTCTGTCTCTCTGTCTCTGTCTGTCTGTCTCTCTCTCTCTCTCTCTCTCTCTCTGTCTCTCTGCCTCTGTCTCTCTCTCTCTCTCTGTCTGTCTCTCTGTCTCTGTCTCTGTCTCTCTCTCTCTCTCTCTCTCTCTCTCTCTCTCTCTCTCTCTCTCTCTCTCTCTCTCTCTCTCTCTCTCTCTCTCTCTCTCTCCCTCTCTCTCCCCTTCTCCTCTTTTCACCATGGCATTATAACCAAATTGTGGAACCTTAGGACAGATGAAAGAGTCATAGGAGGGGCCTACATTTGTAGAATGCTTTCAGGTTATAAAGCACTTTCACCTCTGTTATCTCATTTGAGTCTTACTCCAATCTCATGAAGTCATAGACACAGAACGCTAGCATAGATAGAGTGCTGGGCTTGGAATCTGGAGGACCTGGGTGAGAATCTCCCCTCAGACACCGACATGTTGCATGGGCCATCTCGGCTTCCTTATCTGTAAAATGGGCATAATAATGTCGACTTCCCTTGTGAGGCTGAAGTGACCTATGAATACTCAATCATTCCTTTTCCATGAAGAAGAAAACTGACCTTGGTAGCAGTTGTGATTCATTAAGATCTCCCAGTGGGGATGTGCCATTCACAGGACTCCAGCCCAGGTCATAGAATCCTCAGTGTAGGGAGAGAAGGGATATCAGAGACCATCTAGTCTCATACTCTCATTTTGCAGATGTGGAAAACGCGGCCCAGAGAACTGAAATGATTTGCCCAAGGTCACACAAGTAGGATATGGCTGAGGCAGAATCTGAACCCACACCTTCTCTCTCCCAGTTCTTTCTGATATGCTACTCTACTTCTCTAATAAATCTCCAATATGAGGCCGGTGCCCTGTCCTGTAAGGCCAATATATTCAAAAACTGTCTCTCCAGATGTGCTTTGCATGGCTTATGTAAATATCTCTGCTAAGATACTTCATTCAGGTGTTTTCTTTACCAAATACTTTATGGCTGAAAATGCACACAGTTTCCCCCCAAAAGCAGGATGATGTTTCCCATGCTTCTGTCAGGCTGCTCCGGTGACACTCGTGGCAGCATAGCCAAGCCCCATCAGACGAGGGGCCAGGCAAATGCCCCGGGCAGCTGGGGGTCTATGGGTTTATGAAGCAGAGTTCTTCTCCTGTAGCCAAAAAGAAAAACAAACATCTTCCAAAGAAAACCAAGACCAAGCCAAAATATCTCATCAGTTCCCATGAATAATCCTTCTTTAACACTAATCATGAGACTCTGTGAGTCACAGAGGACCAAGAGAAATTAAGGTTTGCTAAGAGTGTGAAAAACATTAGCAGCATCGCAATCTCGGCCATATCCAGTGCCTGAAAAGTAGGGAAACACGACTACTCCCAGCCCAGTGCAAGGGAGCTAGCTACCGATCCCCCAGAACAATGAACCCAAGATTCTGTGGGGAAGAGGCCAGAAATAACGCTGAAAAGATTCATCAAGTCTTCATATCACCATTCATTCTGGGCTCTATCGCCTGTCCACAGAACTCAGGGCAAGGTATAGTATTTTATCATTATGAAGAAATCACTTTAATTCTAATAACTGTCCTGATTTGCTCTTCTGTGACTGGGAAGGTTCTGAAAAGAAGAGAGGCATGTTGCCCCTTCACAGACTTCTACTTGCCAGAGTATAGTTGCAGAGATGCAGGCTTTAGATGGCTGGCTCAAAGTTATATGGTGAAGAGATTTCCTGAATTTAATTGAATTTAGTCTATATAATGCCAGAATGGAAATAAATTATCTCTTTGTATCCCTGACACTTAGTAAGCACTTGATAAATACTTATCAACTAATTGAGTGGCTACTACCTTACAAGTTTATAACCTATAATCCTAAAAAGATAGAATTTCATAATATTATATTGGGGATGGTTGTTTGTTTCTCATACAGTCTTTTGGTGGATTCCTGATTACACAGGTAGTACAGGATAGCGCAAAGACTGACTTCAGATTTTGGTTCAGATCCTCCCAACATATTTCCTTACTACGTGACCTTACATGAGTCAATTCCCTACTTTGTAAAAGGAGGATAATAAAACTTGTACTATCTGCTGGCATTGTGGGTAGTTTTTATTGGGAGGAAAGTGCTTGATAAACCTTAAAGTGCTGGGGTAAATATCAGCTATTATTTCCAGAATGTAAACTTCATAAGGGCAGATACTATATATTTCATCTAAACTATGTTTCCCAGGGCCTAGCATAGCACTCCACATGCAGCAGGCATTTACATATTTTCTGCTTTGAATCTCTTGGATTGAACATAACCCTTGAATATATTTATCAAAATAATATTGTCAAGAATACTGAGAAGAAAAAAAAAACAGGGAGAATAGAGGGGAAAGACCTGCTGTTCTTTCCAAGGTAATATAATGTAGTAGCTACAGCACTGTGCTTGGAGGCCTTTGTTCAAAGTCCAGATATGGACACTGGCTTTGTGACCCTGTCACTGAACCTTCATCTTCTTTGAGAGTATCAGGTAAGACGAATTGATACCCCAAAGTTCCTATATTAATGAAATCACAGATCCATACCTCTGCCACCATCCCTAAAAAAATGCTTTACAATCTAAGTTAAAAATTCTTATTTTTTTTTACTTATTATACAGTAAAATCTAACAGAAAATATTCATAGATCTGTAGTCTAATTAGTTTGGGTACCCCATCTATCACTGTCGATCACAACCTCTCATTCTCATTCTTTTGAACTCTTTTCCAGGTATTTTATTAAAGAATCAACTCATGGTCAACTCACAGGAGATTTCCTCTAGATGTCCTACCAATTTGTGAATTCCAGCCACTTCAGCTAATATCATCCCTGCCTCTTATTCTATGTCTCTGTTTCTAGTCACATATGTCCTCAATGATTAATTTCATCCCACAAGCAAATCAGAACGGCCAGTAAGCCACAAACTACTTATGTCCAACAAGGTCATAAAGTAGTGGCATCTCTGGGGCCAGATCCTAGATTTCCTGATTTGCTCAGGCCAATACCCTTCCCACTGCTTCACCAAGATACCCAGACAGCTTAGCAGACATGACTTTTGCAGCGATGGAAAAATCTTGCAATTGTCAGATCAGCTGGACAAACATGGGCAATGAGGAATACTTTTAGAGAAAGATCTCACTCACACCATTCTGAGCCTGTTCTCTGCCAAAAGTTGGAGAGTGGGAAGGCAGAGGCCACCAAGTTCTTAATACAGTAATGAAGAGAAAACTGAATGGCAAGGCTATGATGAATTGCATTTCTGGACATTAATTAATCCAACAATATGCTTGGATATCAGAAGAAGAAAAAGAAAAGTTGTACAACTCATTTTTCCCAGGGAACTCAGTGCTAACCCTGAAAGGGAAGCAAACTGTCAGGAGAAAGGAAATTCTTTCAGTCAATGGCATTAAATCAGAGCAGGGAATTTGGTTCAAGACACAGAGTACACATTTCCATCTTCCTTTTATATTAGATTCAAAAAACCATGGAATGTAGGAGGTTAAAAAAAGACATTGGATGTCATCTCATCCAACTCTGCCATTTTATAGGTGAAAAAATTGAGACCAAGAGTTGAAGTGACTTAGCTAAGATTATGGTTTTCCATGAAGCTGGGGACAACTTCTCCCACATCTCAACCCAGAATTCATTCCATTCTTCCACTCTCAGACCCAATATTCCTTGACCATATCTATTTTCAAAGAAATTTATGGGAGACTATGAGAGAGAGGGATAGGAACTAGATCTGTGATTTTTGGCAAAAGGAACTCCCAAGTGAGGGAACTCCTCCCACTGCAGATCAGCATCTTCTTGTCTAAGAGAATAGCCTAGAACTTAGAAAAGTTAAGTAATTGCCCCAAGATCACAAGACCTGTGTCCATAAGAGCTGCTCCTTGAACCCAGGTCTTTTTGGCTTCAAGGTCAGCTCTCTACACTGCCCCATGACTCTCCAAGATCACCCAACCATGCCCTGTAAAATGTAATTATCTTCAGTTCAAATTGAGTGAGTCTCAACCTCCTGGAGTCTCAGTTTCCTCACATTATCCTGACTCACATTAGCATTGGCTCAAACTGGCAGTTTCATTGGTGGTGATCATTCCCTTTAGATGGACATCTACTCTGTCACTTGTGATGTGGAGGAGTTTCCTGGGTCACTTGACCAGACTTGACCAGGATCACACAGCCAGGCTGTGCCAAAGGTGGTCCTTGAACCCAGGGTTTTCTGACTTCAGGATCATCTGTCCACCCATAGCTGCCTCTCCACTGGCCCACATGTCCAGAACCAATAATAGAGATTGTGAAAAACAAAATTAGAGTGTGCAATTTGGATACATGGGTAAGCCACATGGCCTCTAAGCAGTAGTCTTCTCATCTGTAAGATGGGGATAATAATATTTTTATTTGAGGCTACCTATGACGTAGACTTGTCATAAGGGTGAATAAAGACACTTTTAATAGGAATGTCAGCTCTGGCTAGGCTAAGACTACAACTACCACATACGATACCTTTATGACTGAAGCTCAGATCCTGCATCTTCTCTACAGTTGTCCAGGGTTATTCATCCAGTCACTGATCTCAGTTTGAGCTTTGACAAGGAATGAATGCCCTGAGAGTAGGAACCATTTTTCATTTTGGTCTTTGTATCCCTAACTTAGCCCAATGCCTGAAGTGGGGGGTTGGGTGGAAGTGAAGGTTATGGTCCATTTGGTACTTTGGCTCAGGATTTTCATGACATTCATCTCTCTTTAGTCTCCTCTTATATGTTTGGTCACTCTTTCTCAGACTCCTTTACTGGATCGACAACTATACCATGCTCTGTAATTATACATGTATTCCAAAGCTCTATCCTGTGCCTCCTTTGCTTTCACCAGACTCTCGAGGGTTTGATGATCATCTCTATCCTAATGATTCCTAGATATTCTCATTCTCTCTCTCTCTCTCTCTCTCTCTCTCTCTCTCTCTCTCTCTCTCTCTCTCTCTCTCTCTCTCTCTCTCTCTCTCTCTCCCTTTCAATTTACTTACCTATCAATTTTTCTAAATATATATGTACGTACATATATATATATATACCCTCATTTATACAAGGTGTGTTTATACATGTATATGTACATATGCATGTATGTATGTGTGTCTATATTGTCTTTTTCTCTAATTTCATTCCCACATCTCAGACTATGAATAGGGCTTTTCAAACTGGTTGTGCCATAGACATCTCATACTCAACATATCCAAGATTTCATTCATTCCCACTACACACCCCATTCCTCTTCCAGACTTCACTGTGCCCATAGATGGCACTGTCATTCTCCCAGTCACCCAAGTTCATCCTCCACTCCTCACCCTCATTCACTTGAGGGGCCAAGTCTGATTATTTCTATCTCCATAAAGTCTTCTGTGCACAACACTATGCCTCCACTCACTCATACAATTCCCGCCCTGGTGCAGGCACTAACCACCTCTCATGCGAACCATTCAATAGCATACTTATAGGGCTCTTTGCCTCAAGTCTCTCCCCATTCCAACATAGACACCATCATGATTTTCCTAAAGCTTAGCTCTGACCATGTCTCTCTCTCTCTCTCTCTCTCTCTCTCTCTCTCTCTCTCTCTCTCTCTCTCTCTCTCTCTCTCTCTCTCTCTCTCACACACACACACACACACACACACACACACACACACACACACACACACACACACACTCAATAAACTACAATGACTCCCTATTATCTCTAGAATGAAATATAATCTCCTCTGTTTGGCATTTAAAGGACTTCAAAACCTTCCCCTTTCCCACTTTTCCCAACTTTTTCACCTGACTCCCCTCCAAGAACTCTTTAATTCAGCTAAACTGATCCTATAAGGTAGGTGCTATTATTATCCCTATTTAACAGATGAGGAAACTAAGGCTGACTTGCCCAGGGTCATGCAGTTATTTAGGTATTCCTGACTCCAAGTCCATTCTTTCTATTTATTGTGCCACCTAGCTGTCGGGCCATCTAATTCAATTCCTTTATTTTGTAGATGAGAAAATTGAGGCCCATGTCAATTGACTTGTCCAAGAACATACAGGTAGTAAGTTCTTACTTACTGGGGCTTGAACCCGGAACTGAGGTTTTTTCACAATTTTCCCAATTTTTAGTATTCTCTCTTTCTTGAAATAACATTGTATTACTTTGGGTCTAGTTTGTGTATATTCACTTTTTTATATGATGTGTACACTAGTAGAGTGTGACCTCCCTGAAGGCAGGCACTGTTTCATTTTTATCTTTTTATCTCCAGAACCTAGCACAGCACACATAGTAGGCACTTTAAATAAATGCTGGTTGAATTAAACTAAGACAGAAAAAAGCTAAAATATATTTATATGACTTTTTATATTTGTGTTTTATATTGGCCCTAAGATATTTAAATGGTTTTTCAAAACTCTTAAGATCTGTCTAATGCCAAGAAATGTGCTTCTCTCTTCCTGCCAGAATTAACAGTCAAAATGCCTAAGAGTTCTGGAGAACCCATGACATTTCATCATCCTTCCAACCACCCTGAAGTTAATCCAACAACACGAAAGAAAAACTCACTTGTGGAGTGGTCTGCCCATGACAGTGCTGGTTCAAGAGGTTGCCTTCTCAGCCCAATCTTGAAAATAAAGTCAACAAGCATATTTAAGGCTACCGGGAAGCAGGACCCCCTCGTTCTTATCTTTCAAAGACCACACTCCAGTTCTGAGCCTAGAAACAGCATCCGTCCAGGACAAGAGCTGTTCACCCTTAAACCCTCCATCTGATTTTATAGGGACATGGTGGGAAGGCTTTCAAAGGCTTTGCTGAGCTGATGGACCATGCATCACTCTGCCTCAACCATGACTTCCATAACAAGTTAGCAGTGAATCTCCAGCGAAGCTCAAAGTCATAGCTCATGACCCGCTGCCCAGAGGACCTTGAAGAATCTGTGTCATACAAGCCCCCATCACCCCCATGGAGTGAAAGAGGATAGCTGTTCATCTGGAGGGTGCATGCAACATGCAATATGATGGGTGAACTTTCTGTATAAACAGAGCAAATCTCTAAGCTCACAGAGCTGCCTTTATTTGACAAAGATTTCACCAAACTTGGAGTCTCCTTGAATCTATTAGAAAGCCTTCCCTGAGTGAGGAAACAGACATAGTAAATGAACCATGACTCAGAAACCCCCATGTACCAGCAAATATCCTACAGATTCCAGAGACGTTTTTATGTTCTGTCTATTTTCCTGACGGACTCATTCTAACCATCTGATTCATTTATTTTTTGTTTAATGCTTTAACCAGTTTCTGTAGATTATTATAGTCAAACAAGTGGTTTCTTTCAGGGTTGGGTTTTCCCCTCCCTGTCTCTGGAAGAGTTTCAGATTCAGATGAAGGCAGGGCTCTGTTATATACTACAATAACACACGCTTCTATACATTTGTCTGAGCTACAATAAGAAAAGCCAGACCTAGAGCAGATATCTTGACCTGAACAAGGAAATAAGAGAAAAATTACAACCTAGAGGGCACTGACAGTTACACTCCCTCCTAGCACACCACCCTCCCAAATAATCAGTTGGAATAAATTATATTTTATAATAGAATGGAAGTCAAATTGTTGTAATGGACCTCACCGGTCTCTTAGTTGTATATGTATGTCTACACACTATCTACATTGACACAAAGTCAGAATAATTCATCATGTCAATTCCACCACCCCTGCCCATTATAACAACCAAAAGAAAGATGTATTACCTGTGCAAGGGACACAGTGTATTGGTCCAAGCGTAAAGTTCAGTTGCAAAGTTGGTGCTGATCCAATCTCTAGACTCCATTGCTTCTCTGAGAGACACTGACTACCCCCTAACTACAAGGAACAACATCACCCCCCAAGCAGTGTAGCTAAAAGACTCTAGAATACTGATTTAGACCCTTAAGCAGAACTGTCATACCAAGCATATGGATATCACTCCCAACGATACAATCTAGGTATCGTGCTAAGCATCTTTACAGATTATAACCCACTCACACCTACCCATCTTATGTGACCCTTGTCCACATTCTCCCAACAATTCCCCACAAGAAGATCTACTCAACATCCTAAGGACTGTTCATGCTTTTTCCCCATATCCTGAGACTACCAGAGTACTGATAATATGACGTTTCTCACTCTTACCCCATAAGCAGCTCATTTTCTCTTCCATGCCTATATCTCTTCGATGACAGCCTTTACCCCACTATTACTTCACTGTAGCCTGTTTTCAATGTATGGCAGCCTACCTACATTCCATATGTATATCTCCATTGTCCTCAGGGAGGTACTCATTTCTAATTAATTGGAGGCTTTCATGTCCCATGAGTCCCAGTCATACAATAACATAATTCTGAAATTTGAACTATAAGATACAATGCTGAAATTTTCCAAAGTTTACTTATTCATCTTTTGCCATCCCAGATCTGTTTTATAATCTGTGCTCGCTGTCAACCAAGATATTCTATAAGTAATAATCTACAAGTGAGTCCACAACATAGGGTGAAAGTAGGAGGTTGGGGAGAGGGAATGTGGTGGCTTCTGCCACGTGGGGATTGTATTCCCCTAAGTATAAGGGCATAAGTATATCATGAGGCATTTTTCTTAGTCTCATAGCTTTAGGTGGTACAAAATGGAAGGTAGTCCAATTATGATATTACTAACTGGAGCAGAAATGATCAAGGATCAGGAAAAAAAACCCAAATTCTTAGTATATCAAGCCCTTGTTAATCCAACTCCAACCTAACTCACAAGACTTTTCCAGCTTTATGTCTCTATTTACCCACTCTTGATTCAAGTCAAAATGATCTCATTGTTATTCTTCAAACTTGGCATGCCATCTCCCATCAACATGCCTTTGTAGTAGGTATCCTCTGTGCCTAGAATTCCTTCCCTACTCACCTCTGCTTTTTAGAATCCCAAACTCCCTTCTAAGTAAAACTGTGGCACCACCTCACCAACAAGCCAAACCTTACTGATCCCACCAGGTTCCTGCCTTCCCAAGCTTCTTTGTACTTAACTTAGTATACATTTTGTATTGATATGTCTGTTCATGTGTTCTGTCCCTCTCTCCTCCCCCAACAACATGTAATCTCCTTGAGGGCAGGGATTGTTTTGGTTTTTGTCTTCAATGTCTAGTATAGGGATAAGCACAACACAATTCTGGGATTAAATTAAGAGAAATTAGACCAACCATGTAGCAAAAAACCAAAAATAAAATATGGACAGAGTGAGCTTTGTGCTGGTATTCACAAAGTATTGAAAGGCTTCCAGCATCTTAGTTGGATCTTTAATAGAAAGTCATAGGTAAGAATCATACAGTAGGAGACAGAATGGACGGGTTGCAGGAGAGAAATGCCCATGTTGGGGAGATCACAGAGCCATTAGAATAACACAGAACCCCATTCTAAGCTAAAATAGACCCACAAGTTGGACAGGACAGTGACTCTCAAAGGAAAAAAATCACAGGAAGATGGGAATCTCTCTTCCTTGTAGATTAAACTGCTTTGATGGTTGCATATTCCCTTTAGAAACCTTTCTTTAATTACTTTGCTGCTTATAGAAGCCTGAAACTTCAAAACATGGTGGAAAATTAATGTTCACCTTATGTGTTTCTCAATTCATTCATGCTGAAAAGTGCTTTTCACCTTTTGAAATACCTTGGTTTGAAGTAACATACTAACAGGACAAACCATATTACAGACAGTTTGTGCATTCAGAAGTTTAGTAATTGCTGAAGTAAAAGGGCTAGAAGTGTAATTAGAGTTAATAGGAGATTAATTGAGCAGCATGTGGAATGGAGAGGATAGTGGCACATAGTCATTTGAATCCTACCTCCCAAAACTCAACCCACATGAGGCAGGGGATGGATGGATGGTTCCTTCGGTGATTCACTCATCACAATGCCAGATACAAATTCACCTTCACACAGCACTCTGAGAAGCCCAAAGCACTCCATGTGTGATCTCATTTGATCCCCGCAGCAAAGCTGTTAGATGGGTGCTGTTATTATTCGTATTTTACAAATAATGAAACAGAAAGTCAGAGATGTTAAATCTCTGGGGCCTCACAGTGGGATCTAAGATGTGATTTGAACCCATGGTTTCCTGACTCCAGGTCAAATACACCCAAATATTCCCTCTTAATCAGCAGAGATGTTCAGGTTTTGAGCCAACTGGTAAGTAGCTATTTTCTGATTATCTATTAATCAACAAGCATTTATGGAGCACCCTTCTGTGCACCAAGTGCTGTGCTTGGTATTGGGAATAAGAAGTCAAAAATGAGATAGTCCCTCCCCTCAGGAGTTGAGATTTCATTAGTTATTCAACATCCATGGCTGTCATAATGACATAATGACTCTTGTATTTTGACTGTGTGGCCATGTTGCTTTTCTTTCTCTGCAGTTATCAAATAGTATTAAATCAAGGCCAACATGCCCATGGTACAGGTTCTATTGTCTTTAGCAACCGTGATTCTTTGGTCCTGGACCCGAAAAACTGAAGTATTCATTGAAGCCCTTATTCAACCATCCCTCTGTGTTACCCTAGTGAGAAGTATTTTTGCTTTCAGCACTCAGCCCAAGCACTACCTCCTACATGAAGCCCTCCTGATTCCCCCATTCCAGCCGCTAGTGCCTCTTTCAGCCCCACAAAAAAAAAATGACTTTCTATTCATTTTTGCATCATCTGATCTATATATATTTTGTCTCCCCTGATAGCACAGAAACGCCATGAGGGCAGGGACTAAGTTTTTGTATTTGTATACCCAGCTCCTAGCACTTAATAAATGCATATTGAATAAGTGAAGAGCCTTACAGTTATCTATGCCACTCTATTCATTGGGCAGCTGGGAAAATGAAATCCCAAAGAATTATGTTTAAGTAAAAGAACAACGAAGAACCAGGAGTCAGGCAATCTGAATTCTAGCCCTAGCTTCAGTCCGAGTGAAAGAGCATTCAGTGAGCATGTGCAAAGCAATGCCATCTGGTGTAGTGGGAAAAGCAGTGGGTTTTAGAGGACTTGGATTTGACTGTGGTCCTGCTGGTTACTAACTGTATGATGACTTCTCCCTGAGCTTTTGTTTTCTTATCTTGAAAATGGGAAAGTTGGTTTGATTGTTACCCAATATTCCCTCCAACTCTGCAGTCATGGGTTGAAGACTAGGTAGCTTGGCCTTGAACTAGGTAGATCATCTTGAGTGAGTCAGGAATGAGATTTGATTAAAAAAACACCTAAGTTATGACCTGCCTTTATACAGAAGGCACAGTACTCTCCAGGCTACCATTTCTCATTTCTAAAGTAAGGAGAGAAAGGATTCTTGGTCTTAGACCATCAGTTAGATGGTCTATGAGATTCCTTCTAGCTTTGAGATCCGATGTTCATTTGACTAAGTGGGCTCCAATGTCCTTCTGATTCTAACATTGAAATTCCTGTACAGTATTGAAACCCCAAGATCTACTCCAATACCTTCCATTTACACATAAGGAAACTAAGATCCAGACAAAGTGCTTAGCCAAGATCACACAGACAGTAGATGTAACAAAGTAGGATTGGAACCTAGCTCTCTTTCCACTGCATCAAAATGGATCCTCACCTACCAAACTGATGGCCAAGTCAGGCTAGGATACAAGTCTCCAGAATCCCAATCTCATGTTTTGGCCACTAGCCAGTTACTCCCCCCATCGCTTGCATGAACAGAGAGCATTCTTTCTTCATTTAAGCAGATCTGTACCATTAAAAGTTTCAAAGAAAGCGGTGTCTCACACACTGCCCACAAGTATTTACACACTGGTCAAGTCCTTGTTAGAATAAGATAGAACCTGCTTAAGAATTCCAGGGAGCTCAATTCCCTCACAGACTGCATACAAAAGCAGGGCTGAGGCTGGACATTGCAGAGCACACAAGGAAGACAGCCCAGTAGAGATCAAAGGGATTCTGCTAAACTTGCCACAATTACGATAATGACTTCTCAGTACTGATTTGAGTTTACCCAGCTAGGAGTGAAATGCAGTAACTTCTTGAAAAGGAGATGGATTAGCCAAGGAGGTTTCTATTAGAAGGAAAAGCAATAGCCTGGCAACATCAAAGAAGGCAGTTTGGAGACTGAAGCCATCACTGTCTCTCTTACCACACCTTGACTGCCTTCTAGAACACTGTGCCCTTGCTCCTAGGGCAAGGTGACACAGGAAAGACAATCAAAGAGGGCGAGAAGGCAAGGGAAATGAGACTTTGGAATCCTTGCCTGTCTGAGATGGAAGTGAGATGAGATAAAAGTAGTCACCTATGTTTTTGTTTTGAAAATGCTTCATGACCTCTGCTACAGCTGTTTCTCAAGATAAAAGACAACATTTGCAGTGCAGATAACTAACACAAAGGTTTTGGGTGTCAACAAATGGACCCGGGTAGTGGAGGAGGAGTGAGGAGAGCCAAGTCCTAGTCCGAGGTCTGGCAGCGACTCTCTGATCCAATTTGAGCAGTCATTCCTCCTACTAAGCCTCAGTATCCTCATCTGTAGAATGAAACAGCTGGACCTGATGATTTCTGAGGTCGCTTTAGCTCCAGTGTTCTATATTCTCCCAATCTGTGTTCTAAGGTCCCTTCCGGTACACTAATCCTCCACCTTACAGCAACAACAACCACATGCTAACAGACTGTCATCTAATAGGCCGCAGTCGAGGTTCTTTCCAGCTCTGACAGTCTACATGCTTAATAGTCATCATTCTATCAGTCAACCTTATAAGGTCTTTTCCAAACATGACATTCTATGTTCTAACATTGACTTCTAAGGTCCATATCATTTTACGTTCTAGCAATCTGTGTTATAAGGTCCCTGCCAACTATCTATACTCTAACACTGTATGTTCAACCATTTTATTTTGACACTTTGGTGTTCTAAGACTCTATTTTTTAAGGTTCCTTCAGCTCTGACATTCTGTGCTCTAACCATCTGTATTCTTATAGTCTATGTTCTAAGGCCTCTTTCAGCACTTTCTGTGTTCTAAGTGTATGTTCTACCACTCTTCATGCTAAGGTTTCTTTTAGCTCTGACAATTTATGTTCTAACATTCAAGATTCAATAATTTTTTGTTATCAAATTCTATGTTTTTTTTAACATCCAGTGTTCTCTGGTCTTGTCCAGTCTTCCTAACAGTCTAAATTCTAACAGTCTATGTTCTAAGGGTCCTCTCAGCTCTGACAGTTCATAGTTCTAGGATTCTCTTTTGCTAAAGTCTGTAGAGACTCAATTATTGTCTCTGGTGATATGTCACAAGTGAAGTTTTTTTTGGTTTGGTTTTTTTTTTTTTTTAGTAACAAGCACATACAAACAAAACAGATGATCAGTTCTCATAACCTACCAATCTGAAGGGAGTAGCCTCAAGGTCAATCAAATCGGTTATTTTAGTTGGCTAACTAATTCAGTGCAAAATGATACAAGTGCTAGCCCAATGCTTGCACATCCTCATGGATGCAGCCTAAAATGTATATTTACAAGAAAGATCTACAGAAGCATACAAATAACCTGAGAAGATAGCTACAGAGACATCTTAGTTAATCAGGACAAAGACCAGAAGTGCCAGAGAAGCTGAGATTTGGCTCTCAATCTCCAATTTCCCAGCAAGGACTCCTGATAAAGCAGGTACTTTCCATCATAAAAGAGAGGTCTCATTTTCATTCTCACTCTTTCAAGGCAGGCTTCTGTAAGGAGCAAAGCTACCTCTGAGGTCATCACCAAGAGCAGAGAAAGCACATGTGTGGCAGAGAGACCCTTTACACAGGCCAATGAAAGGGATAAATGTCAGAAGTGATGAGAAATCCCTCCTTCCAGAGTGCCTCTCATAGTGCCAGTCACAAAACATTAGTGTCCAAAGGCCCTTTAGAGATTACCTAGTCCTACCCTACCATGTTAGAAATGAAGAAACTAAAGGGAAAGGAAGTAACTTTCCTAAGATGAAGAAGGTAGTCAAATAGCCAAGGCAGGTGTTGAATATTCAGACTACAAATCCCACTGTGAGATCTCTTTACCCCTTCATTTTACAAATTAGGAAACAGGCCTGGAGATGTAAAGTGACTTTCCCAAGGACTCACAAAGGGAGGAGCCAGGAATTCAACCCAGCCCAATGTTTCTCCCACCATACTTTCAGCAATAGTGTGTCCTATTCTAATAGAAAGACTAAGAGGTCAAAGGAAGAGTCAATCCACTATATCATTAGTTGCTTACAACAACCAATATTTATATAGTCCTTTAAGGTTCATGAAACACTTTGCATATGTTATGCCATTTGAGGCTCACGAGAGCCCTGTGAGGTATATAGGGGTATCATCCCCATTTTACAGATGGGGGAATTAAGGCTAAAGGAAGTTAAGGGACTTGCCCAGGGTCACATGGCCAGGCTTCCTGGCTCTGAGGCTAACTCTACATACTACGATGGGATGTCTCTCATTCCCTGGCACATAGTAGGTACTTCACAAATGCTAATTGAACTGAAAGAAGTCATAGGAACATATTCTCATAGATATAGAAATGGAATGGCACTCAGAGAGCAATGGATTTTGCATCCTCATTTTATGGATGAGAAAACTGAGGCACAGACAGATGAAACAATTTGCCCAGAGTCACATAGCTAACTAGGGTCTAAGATCAGATTTGAGCCTAGGTCTTTCTGACTCTAGGTCCAGTGCCCCATTCACGCTGCCTCATCTCTTACAATGGGCAATGCAGCACTGTGGAAAGAGTCAGACCAATAGTTGCGGACCTCTGGCCAAGTGACCACCTCTGTGAGCCTCAGTTTCCTCTGAGTTTGGATCCCAGCTCTGATATTTTGCATATGGGCAAGTTACTTCTCCCTGAGCCTCAGTTTTACCATCTGTTAAACGGGAATAACACTTGCATTTTTTTGCCTCATGAGAGGTACCATGCAGAAAGTCCTCTCTCAGTCTCAAAACGTTACATCAATCTGGGACAATATGATTTTTAGACCAATAAAAAATATTCATCATGTCTCGTATTTTGAAAATCTAAGAAAAGTGTTCTCTGGGTCTGCTAGGGACGGGTGTCCAGGAGTCTATTTTCTCCATCTGCTGCGTTTGCCTAAGACTGGTCATTTGTTACCTGCTAGTTCCAATTGATTTCCTTTTGCCTTTGCCTCCCTTAGCCATG
This sequence comes from Notamacropus eugenii, assembly GCF_028372415.1. Lineage (NCBI taxonomy): Eukaryota > Metazoa > Chordata > Mammalia > Diprotodontia > Macropodidae > Notamacropus > Notamacropus eugenii. The sequence goes on along the minus strand of NC_092877.1, from coordinate 354,823,888 downwards.
AGAGCAGTGAACAAATAGTACGATTTATATCAGCCATTTAGTACCAATCATTAGATAACAAGACCCTTTAGTGAAAGCATTTAGAGGAAAACAATACTTTAAACTTACCTTTGCTTCTATTTCCTTCTTTATTACGCTAGGTTCAAAGTAAGGCCAAAAATGGTATCTCAAGGCCTATTTAGCCATCCAGGAGAAGGAATGCCTAGTCATTCTAAATAAATCCCTCAGCTCCTGTAGATTTTTTATATGGCTTCAAACACAAGTCTCCAATAAAAATCCAAGGGCTTGTTTTCACCCCTGTCTGTTTTAGTCCCTGTCTTTGCCTATTTGGGGCAATGAGTAATGAAAATGGGCCCCTCCAAGGAGAGTCTCTTATATAAAAAACAGATCTTTGCCATCCTGTGTTTGCTAAAGAAACAAGAAGGTAGGTCCCTTGTGACATCCAAGCCTGGCCTACCCCCAGAGGGCAATGTGACATTTGCCTACTAAGCTGTGGGGGTCATCTGAATTTTTTGTTCTCTGCCACAGTGAAAGAGGTATGAAGGCGTCAGAAGGCGCCTGCCAAACTGGAAATCGGGACAATTGCTGGGAATTTGCACAGCCTTCCAATGAGGGAAATGGAACCCTGCTAAGTTTCTATGGTTCCATCTTTTCTAGATGTCCCAGCTATTATAAACACAAAGTTGGCATGCCCTTCTGGCTCACAGTCACAGAAAGAATGTGGCGAACTGTCTAAACACTGGTCTTCTGCTCCCTTTTCAAAATCCACTATCTTTCAGGAGTAAAAGACTTTATAAAAAATGAGGAGGAAATTAACAAAAGCCACTCACTTATATCCCTCCTGCACTTAGCTAAATGGCACCAAAACCCTATGGGCCTCAGTTTCCTCAATTGTAAAATGTGGGAGTTGGACTAGATGAGCTTCATTAAGATCCATTTTAAATCTAAACCCATGATCCTATGAAATGTGAAATGTCTAGCCCATGAATACCACATATGTAACCAATAGGCCACAATAATAATTCCATATAACTCTGTGAGATTCACTAAGTGCTTTCTTTCAAATGACTCTGTGAGACAGATAGTGTAAAGATTTTTCCCATTCTATGAATTAGGACTTTGACTTCAGGGTCCCATAACTTTACAAAATGCTTTCCTCATAATGACCCTGTAAGAGTAGATAACCTAAGTATTATTCTCATGTTATAAATGAGGAACTGAGGGTCAACATCACCTAGACTGTAAGAGGTATAACCTGGATCTGAAACAAGCTTTTTCTGTCTCCAAGTCCAACATTCCTTCCTCTAAATTATGCTCCCTTTCAGTAAAGGAATTGAAAAGACCGATCCTTGAACAAGAGAGTTGAGGATCTCTCAGCAAGGGTTAGGAACATGTCATCACATTGGATGTGAGAATAAGAAAGAAACTTTGTTCTGACCACCCTCATGGGAATTAAACGTTGGGCACCATTATCAAAGAATGTCAATCTCATGTGCATGAAGTCCATGCTAGAAACTAAAGAGAAATCATCACAAAAGCTGTATAGTGCGCAGGAAAAAACAAACACTAGTTCTGAAAACTAGGCTCAAATTTGGGGCCAAATTTAGGCCTTCTGGGGCCTCATTTTCCTTTTCTGTCAATTGAGATATTAGAACTATATATTGAGGGAGGTGCCTTCCAAATGGAAGGTTTCACTTCTACGTTCTTATGCTAAACACGTCTCCTTAGAAGAATACAACACAAGCAAGGAGAGATAAACCCATGGGAAGATTTTTCTCTCCTGATCATTATTATCCTCAGCATATTTTTATTTGCAAATAAATTTCTCTAACTATGGGATGCGTCCCTGAGCCACTTCCTTGCTCTGCCTCACACTGCCGATGGAGGCTCCAATCCATGCAAAACCACTTCCACATCTGCCAACATAAACAAAATGTGGACTGCATTTTTTTCAAGTTGAGTAACCACTTCCAAAGTAAGATAGAAAGGACTTGTGGATTATCCACTCTTGGGGATTCCCTCAGCATGGAGAATCACTGGTTTTGTTTTCTTCATATAAATGTTCAAGAGGGGATTGGAAACCATTTCTCTTCTTTTAATTTTCTTTTTCATCTTAGCAGGGCCCCAGTGGATAACTAAGGACATTCAACATCCTAGCAGTAGTACACAAAGAAAGTAAAGAAACAATAAAGTATCCATCAGTCTCTCACACCTCAATTCATATCACAAATTATCAATAAGATTCCTTTTTTGCTCTTGTTTTGTTTTTCTCACTAGACAAAGCAATCACTATAACCAAAGGCTACCACCTCTATGTGAATAATGGTCTCATTGGTCTGAGTACCTATTTCTTCAGCTATCTCATTTTTAGACAACCAGAAAGACGACATTTTCTTCTAACCACCAACTATCTAAGATTCTGATTTTTTTAAAAGGTCCATTAGATGGAGAGATCACTGTCACCCATCTCTTTGTGGGCAATAAAATCCCAATGCACTGGGCATCTATTCCTAATACCATTGAATTTTAAAATGTGTGCACAACAGTTGAGGTGACCCCTACATCAAAGACCACAAACACAGCTAATAATAGGCAGTACCTTCTCAAGAAACCAAACATTCTTACAGAAGGAGTTAAAAGGGAGAGGTGAAAGGCCACCTCAGATGACCCTCTGCTCCAGGCCAAGGTTTTGTTTCATCTGCAACTAAATGGGAATTCTTATATCTGAGGGAATAAAAAGCCAGGTACATTCATACTGTTTGCAGTGTGATTAGTCCCCTTCGTGAGCCCAAAAAAGATCCTCTTGGGTTTCCCTGCTGTCTGCACTTGCCCAAGCCCCTTTATACCTGCATGCGGTATGTACTGAAGCTGTGTAAACTTGACTTTTTTTTCTTCTTCAATTAAAGTAGGATGTACGCTTCAATGTGTGTGCCAAAGTTTATGAAGCAGTAAAATCGAGGGAATAGAAGAGAAGCCATTGGTGCCTTGCAGATATGTTAATTTCATCCAAACATTCTCCTTTAATATCTAGAGATGCTCCTCTGGTGAGTCCCCAACCAACTGTTTTTGAGTGGGACCTTTCATTTTGAACTGATAATTACAAAATTAGTTTGTTTTTTTAAAGTATGTTTAAATTACAATCATTCTCTGGGTTGAAAAAAACTATCAGACAATAACTTCATGGAGGCTTTACACTTTCTTTAGAATAAATTCAAATCCTCTAAAAGACTACAACCATACCCTGAACTCGCACATAAAATGCACAGCCCAGGTTCGCCTATTTCTATTGGCACATTCTGGGCAAAATAAGCATACTTTAGAAGCCAAGAGATAGAAATGCATAATTCAGTTAGTTCTTTCTTATTTGTCCTTGGCATTAATGAAGAACAAATTAGCTACTCTCCTTGGGTGTCTACCAGAAATAATACTAACAAGTCAGGCTCAGTAATATGTTCCTTTGTAGATAAGCACTGTGGAGAGGTAAAATAATGTCTTTTAAAAGTTTACTGTTTTCTTGTTCTAAGATGCAAATGATAGGGTAAGGACTGGGAGCCGGTTCAGAAATATTTATTCCCTTAAGACAATAGCTTTTGGTCATGAGAAGAAAGATTCAGGGCCTATCAAAAGGAAATAGAAACACAACAGATTTCTTTCCACTTGCAAAAATCAGATCAGAAAAAAAAATAAACACACCTTCTCTCCATTCATGGTCCCACTAGATCAGCCTAAGAGTTCAGGTGGACTCATGCCTGAAATTACTCTAATAGCCTCCATTAAGCAAATCTTTAAGGAAGGATATGGCATTTTAACTTTAGGTGATTCAGTAAATAAAACAACATACTTAATAAAAGTTTGAGGTCCTATGGCTTTTTTTTGGTTGTTGTTTCAAAATGATTCCAACCAACTTATTAATCTCCAGCGTGTTTCATCAACCTTTTATGATGTGTGACCAGGAGTTTTTCAAATTTAAACTTCATTATATCATTCTGCAGTTATAAAAACCTGACCACTCTAATTCTTGGTTTTAACTACGCAATGAAAAGAAGAATGTATTCATTAGGGCCGTCCAATTTTCGAAGCCTGTGGTTTAACCACGGGGAAGGAAAATAATGATACTGACATTAACAATACCAAGTGAGCTTTAAAAAAGGCCCAAAGATTAATTTGGAAACAACACTATGTATTTCTATAATTAAATTAACTTGCCATTGTTTCATCTATTATGTAGATGGGGAAATAGCACAATGATTATCCTTTCCTCTGCCTAGGCTAAGCAGCTAGAAGTTGTTTCCTTCACTGTGGCTTCCTTAACTAGCTCCTGGGTAGAATTCATTAATTTTTATTAACAGGGAAAACATTTGTTCCCGTGACAATATTTGCATTGCCTGAATGATTTTCACCTCTGCCACAAGGTGTACGATCAGCTCATACATCACCCGATTACTTGGCGAGCCCAAAGACCCTCAGTCATTAGTGAGTGAATTAAAGATGATCTAAAGAGCTATTAATCACAGTGACAAAAACCTTAATGTTGCTGTGACCCCAGTGGAGCCTGGGGACTCAAAGGGAAGCAGAGGGAGAGAAAATGGAAACATATGTTTTCTCCAAAATAACCTACCTTAGGAGAACTGTCAAAGAGAGAAGCCCATCAAACTAAGAAATTTTGCCATCACATGGCCCCTGGACTAAGGGGGTATTTTTCTTCCCGTGAGTCCCTCTTTCCTTGGAATGATGATCAATATAAACAATTAAGGCTAACATATATGTTATCTTTGCATCTCTAATCTATTTCAAGTTTCGGACTGAAAGACCAGTATTTCCTCTGCCTTGCGTGTCTCAGTAAAAAACACAAAGGAAATAGCACTCCGTCTGCAAACTACATAAATCAAGGCTAAAAAAAAAAAGGCAGACAATCCCAGCAAAACACCACTCTTAACATTAATTCAACCAGGTATGATATTGCAATAATGGACAAAAACTGTAACATTATTAGGCATCGTATTAGGCGACAGCACTGAATCATTCCTGAATATATCGAGATGCATTCACATAGACGTTTACAAGATTATAATGACATCGACTCAACTGTTAATAACCTAGGCGCTTGCAGGAATTCCAATTATCTTGCACAATATGTTGACAGAGGGAATGAAATGATCACTACTTGTTATTTCTGCGTGTAGTAAGGCAAACTCAATCCTCTTGTACTTATCTGTGGATATGGGAGGAAAAAAATCATCCATCAGGCAGATGTTTTCTAAATGCCAAAATAACTAGATAATTTGAGGGAGGGGCAAGTGGGAGAGTAGAAGGAAATATTCATTTATTTTGATACTATGTTCTGGGGGTGGATGGGGGCTGTTTCCTTGATTTCCTCTCTCTCTCCCCCTTTCACTTTGGTATCACATCTTACCATCAGAAATTTTCTTTTTCACATGTTTTCTAAGTCTTCAAATGTCTAGAATACTAAGCAGTTTCAAGAATGATTTACTTTAGGGGAAATTTTTTTTGGCTCTTAATTAAAGAAAAAGTAGTAAAATTCCACCAAGTTTTCTATCAAAATGCTTGAGATCTTATCTGTGTAATAAAACACTTTCACTTTGGATATCTGACTGCACTGTCACAACCGACACAGTTTTGTGTTTCTTACCTGTGGTTTTAATGATTCTGTCTAGATGGTCAGTGCTATGTGGACAGAATGTCAGTGATGTTCCTGCTTTCTATCCTTCGAGTAACCTCACGCTTACACATACAGTGAATGCTCAATGGTTGAACGTTGAATGAGAAAATGAATTGATCATGTGTCCAAGCAACAACTTAAAGTACAGTTCTCCTCTGAACACATCATAACATCAATATTATAAAAATGAGTAATTAATTTTGAAGACTTTCATAAACTCATGAAGAATGCAATGAGAAGAACCATGAGATTTATAAATAATAACACTGTAAAAACAAGCAATTTGGAACACTCTAAGAAATAGTTCTTACAATGAGCATTCATGATTTGGAAACATTGTATCTATTACAGAGAGGAAATGGATTTAGTATAAAATATGATTTTTGTATACAACCACTGAAGGGATTTGTTTTGCTTTACTATGCATATTTGTTTTGCTTTTCTTTTTTTCAATTGGGTAGGGGTTTGAGAGAAAAATATAATTCTTTTATTTTTAATAGAAAGGTGAAGAGGTGCTACAGATGTGAAATATTGGATGCATCCTCAGATGAGGCCTGTGTATTATTCATACTTAATTGTCTTAGTCACAAAAAACTTCTTACAAAGTGGAAGTAATCTTTAAATGTTTATAATGTAAAAACAAAACATCAATAAAACTTTTTTTCCAATTAATACTGGAAAGATTGTGATATATGCCTCCCCCCTTCCAACAAAAAGTCAAAATAATTTTCCAATTTCTATTTATCATCATACAAACACAGCGGAGAATTAACTAAGGAGAAAAGTCATGAGCCAAAAGACTTTCTCCAAACCCAAATGACTGGAAGATATTGACACTTCCTAAGGCAAGAGCAGATATCTTAGTTGAACTTAATCATTGAAAGCCTCCAGTGGAGAACAGCTTTCAGCAAGAAAGCCACATTCTCAAGTGTGGTGGCACAATTAAGCCAAAGACTGTACTTTTTTGAATTACTTTCTTCAAAACCCATAATTAATTTTGTGCTCTATTTAGGGAAGAAAATGCTTCCCTGGGAATATTCAGTTCAACGGCCAAAGGCAACTTGAGAAAACTTATTTCACATGCATTGGTCAAATACCAAATGGGACTGTCGTTGATGTACTCAGGATAACACCTCTTTCCACAATCTTATAGATTCCAATTACACCTCCATGCATCTGAAGGAATTGAACTTTGCAGAATATTGTCCCAGAGGCCAGAAGCATTCAGTCTATAATTTCAAAAAAGTTATCCTACCTCCATTCCAAGCTTTTTCCTTCCTCACCCTCCCACCCCACCAAAAATTGGGGATAAAATAGATCCTTGAGCTATTGGGGGCTGGGGGAAAAATGAAAACACTGATTTATGAAGGAGTCTGTTTCAATTTGTGGGCCTTTCTTTTTCCCAGGAATGTATGACTGGACAAATCTGAAGCATTATAATTTTAAAATTTAAGAGACTAGGAAAAATGCTTTCTTTGAAAAACCAATTAGAGATTCCTTTCATAGTTCATCTCCATGGTTGGTATTAGTATAGTCCCTTGAACACAGCAGCACACAGTAGGTCCTTAATAATATTAATTGACTTAAACTAATGAGCTCTCTTTTCCAAATTCCCTTGAACTATATTAATCCATGTGCATCTCTCCACATTCCCAGGTCTCCCTACCCACAATAGAATGTAAGCTCTTTGGGACAAGAATGGTCTCATTTTTGCCTTTGTCTCCCAGGATGTAGAACAGTCAATGCCTGGCGTAGAACAGGTATTTAACGATCACTTGTTAGAGTGAAATTTGTTTCAACTGAGGTAGACAAGCCATATTTGGTGATACAAACCATATCTATCACTGCAATGAAAAGACCCATGACAGAGATAAAGTTATGTTTCACTGAGCCAAATATATTAAAACCCTGCCAAGTCTATTAGAATACCAGCAGCAACAGTAACCACAAACAAACAAACAACCACAAGAGCCCTTTAAGGTTTGCAAAATACTTTACAAATATTGTCTCTGGGAGGTAGTGCTACTATTACTTCCATTTTGCAGAATAGGAAACTGAGTCAGGGGTGAATGACTTGCCCAGGGTCACACAGCTAGTAAATGTGTCCAGCACTCATGTCTGTACCATCAAACAATAATTAAATTACCCATCCAACTTCACATCTCAGTGCTCCAAGTTTCTGAATTAAAAAGTCAAATTAACACCAAAAAGAGTCGTATTATTTTGCTCATTCTTTTATCACTTTGTCCCAGTGTCAAAACAGCCTGAGCCATTATTAAGGGAGAAAATGATTAAAGAATCTGGCCTTTTGTTTCATAGTGTCTATGACGGTAATGGTCCAGATTTCAAATCTGATGTGCAATTTGCTGTTAAGTGCTTTGCATCTAGTAGGTCCTTTATAAATCTTTATTTAACCAGTTTCTCAACAGGTACTTGTTGGTCTTCTATGGGTCAGGAGAGGGATTCATTTAAAAAGTGGTCATCGAATCACCGTATAAGTCTCATGCTGTTTCCAAGTACAGTGTGATTGACTGTCTTAATGACATTTTGTTGGGCCAGTCATTGAACCTTCTCTGGTCCTTAGTTTCTTCTTTTGGACTAATTGGCTTCTAGAGCCTTTTTCAGGTCCAAATATACATTCTGATGCTCAGATCCTTTCCTCCTGGCTTTTCAGTTTTTCACAGCATGCCTTCCAAAAAAAACATCAGAAAAGAAAGTGTTGTGGTCCTGCTTTGGAAATGTTGGTTTTCATTTTTGTTTTTAATGTAGGGAAAGAGGAGACAGGCATAGAAATAGGCAGTAGGATGAAGAGAACGTCTTCAAAGACAGCACCAGTCTTTGGATGGCTTCCCTCTGCTCATTTTTTGACAGCTGACCTCCAACCCAAAGGTCAGACAATCAGGTTGGCAGTTTTTCAACGCACATTGATAAGCATTGTACTAAGGATTCTATTTCAGGATGTTTGAGAAAATATAATCGCTCACAGAACACAATGAGTTCAGATTATTATCCCATTTGGGGACCTAACTGTGCCTCAAATGCCCACATCCTCACTCAACCAATCCAGACAATCCCCAGCAAACTGCAAACACCACCAAAGAGGAGAAAGCATAGAAATCAGATGATGAATTAGGTCTCAGACTTTTCCTATTATTTTTTACCATGGGAAATTCCTTTAGGGGACCTTGAAATATATGTGGATCCTGAAAAGAAGATCCAATAGTCCCTTCAGTAAAACTAGTGGGGCCTTGGAAGAGCATAGAGCCAGAAGAAATTATACAAGATAGACATCTCGGGTCCCCATTTTGAAAGAGGAAGATTTCCTGTCTTCTGATTGTCATCCATATATAGCATTCTACTATTATATTATACTTACTTTGAAATTTTAAGAAGGCATATCTTTTACCGTTTATGAAATATTTTCAAACAAGAATGGGAAGGGAAGGCAAATGAATTAAACTGAATTATTTTGTTTTGATTTTCCTCGGAGGAAGAACCCAGTCCAACATGATAGTAGAGCTCTGGACTTAAAATCAAAGGACTTGGATTAAAATCCTGGGACTGCTATCTACTTGTTATGTGATCCTTATGAACCTCAGTTTCCTCATCTGTAAAATGGGGATGAATCAGTCAACAAATATTTATCAAATACTTCTATGCCACTTACTATGCTACAAACACAAAAATAAAAGTCTTTACTCCGAAGGAACTTATTTCTTCTCAAGGGAAATGACAGAAACACAAATAAGCACATGAACTTCTACAATATAGCGATTACATCAGGGTAGTTGTTGTGAACTTCTAACACAGTATTGGTAAAGCACTAACAACTCTATATTAATTGGTGCGCAAGCATTGGTCAAGCATCAGTTATATTCCAGATATTATGCTGGGCATTGGAGATACAAATACCAGAGCCTCCAGAGGCTCGCTTTCTGCCTAACCTTGAGCTATTGTCATCAACGCTATCATCATCATCCTTGTTATCATCATCATCATCATCATCACCACCACAACCACTACCATCGTCAACACATCAACATCATCATTGTCATCGTCATCGTCATCGTCATCATCATCCTATGTTCAAAACCAAAATCCTGCCTCAAATTCACTACCACAGAGACTATGGAAGAAGTTTCAAGCAAGTCTCAAATTTTCAGCTATGCTAAGGCCTCAGGGTATACTAGATGGGGGGGACTGGTATTGGAAGAAGAAAGATTTGAGTTCAAATTCCATCTCAGACACGATAGCTGGGTGACCTTAGGTAAGTCACTTAACCTCCATCTGCTTCAGTTTCCTCTTCTCTAAAATGAGGGCATTATACTCAATGACTCTTAGCTCTCTTTCAGTTCTACATCTGTGAGTCTCTGTAATGTATCTTTATGAGGAAGAGATCAGGGACAGGGTGCAGAAAGGGACTTATTTGCTATATACTGTTATAACATAAGAGTGTGTATTATGCAAAGCTCAGGGATGTGGGTTCCACATACCAACACTTTTCAGTTAAATGGTAAAAGTGCTGTGGACTGACCTGAAATTAGTTTTCTGACTCCACACTTGCTTGGCTCAAAAGTAAGAGATATTTTTTAAAAATATTTGGGGCCAGATGCATTTCTCAATGAGTTTTCTGTCATGTCTGTGATGCTTTTAATTTCTATTTTGCATTTAAAGTACAACCAAGGGAGCTTTTAATCTTCTTAAAACATATTCTTAATAGGCAATATATGTGTGCATATATATATACACAAATATACATATGAGTGTATAGACATATGTGTGTATATACATATGCATATATGTGTGTATGTTATAAATATGCTGTAGACAGTAAAGAGATACTGAAACCCAGAGTGGATGGACTTTTAGGTTTCCAAATGTGCATTTTTGAAGTTACATTTCTTCCCCTGCATGATAGGAAAGATAGCTTGTAGTTATCCTGTGCTGAGAAACAGTCTAAAAAGAGACAGCCCAGGTAGTGGCCCTAGCCACAAAGGGAAGGGGCAATCCATGGGATGATGACCAGAGACCCCTGTTAGAGTTAGGGCCACTGCTAAAGGAACATGCTGAATTGCTGTTGCATCCCCCTTTTCCCTGAGCACACTAACAATATTTAAAAAGCTATCATCAATGAGACTTTTAAAAAAGATGATTTTTGTTCAGACATTTTCAGTCCTAAAACTAAGAGCTAAACACTACCGATGTGACATTTGGGCATCATGAGCACACAACATTGTCTTTGTATCTCTGTGGATTTCCTTTACTTGATTATAAGTTCCTGGAGGGCAGGGAATGGGTCTGTTTCATCTTTGTTTCTATAATATGTCTTTGTGTCTATTGCCCTATAAATAACAAGGACCTGACTCTCACCAAAAAAACCCTTTGTATTTTCCTCATACATACTAATGTGAGCATGCTGTTAATCTTAACAGAACAGAAGCTCCTTGGTAGCAGGGATATTTAAACATCCAACAAAGCCTATGTTCCACAAAAAGGTGACAATTACATCCATATCTCTTAGTTTTGTAAAGGGTTTATTTCCTGTAAATAAAAAACAGACTTGGAGCCCAAGGGAATGAGCCTACTTCGTCTACTTTGAAATCTACTGGGTTTTCATGGAAAGCCATAAATTCAAACCAATCTGTGCAAATAGAAATTAAATCCTTCCCCCACAGCATTAAAGCATCTTCTGTCCCTAAACCTGAAAACATGGTCCCTATTTGAGGGGTTTGGTCATGAATGGTAACTGAGAAGATGGGTAGCTGGAAAGAACAACATTCAGTCCCATACCTCTCACTCTCTATGGGACATAGCTAACTGATATCTCACCCTACATGAAGGGCTCCATGATCTCACCGGTACAGATACTCACTTCTACCAATGGTAAGGATTGCAACCTAGACTTTCCTTCCTAAATAAATATAATTTTTGTCTTTGTCATTCCACAGATCTTCCATGAAGGGGTTACTCAAATTGTGTGGATCTTTCCTTCCAGGGCTTTCAACATTCCATGAGTTCCAGTGATCCCTCACTCTCTCTACATGACTCTTCCAATCATATATTTACTGAATAATGTTCTTTATACTCCATCTGCTGTCCAAGAACCAACCTAGCTAAGTAAGTATCATCATCACTGGATAACTAACTACTAGGTTATCAATTCTTTGACCACAGCAACCAATGAAACAAAAACCTAAATTACAATCACCTGCATTAAAGGGCCTAAAATGAATTTTCCTGTTGTCCGACATTCTCTCTTCTCAAACTTTCACCTAACTCCAATTTCCCTATGTCTGTGATTAACACCAGTATTCCTCAGTTCCCTAAGCTTATCAGTTTGGAAGCATCTTTAATGAGTTTTTGTTCCAAAAGCTTGGATCTTTGGATTTTTCATATGCTAGATTACTGTGGTCATTTACTATGTTATTCATATCTAATCTATTCGACTGATCCACCAGCCTATTTCTTAGCCAGTACCACTTTGTTTTGTTAATTATTGCTTTATAATACATTCTGAGATCTAGTACAGCCAGACCACCATCTTTTGCATTTTTTCCATTGGTTCCCTTGATATCCTTGAGTTTTTATTCTTTTGAAACATTTTTAACCTCATTTAACCCCATTTTCTCCTTTCTAAGACCCGGTTTGCCTTCAAATTCAGATAGGTGAAACAGCTAGAGGCAGCAGTTAGGTGGCACAGTGGATAGAGATCTGGACCTGGAATCCGAGAGATCTGGGTTCAAATCCAGCTTCAGAAACTTACAACTTATGTAACCCTGGTAAAATCACTAAATCTCCATCTGCCTCAGTTTCCTTACCTAGAAGACAGAAACAGCAATAGCACTTATCTCCCAAGGCTGATGCGAGGACGAAATGAGATATTGATAAAGTGTTTTACAAAACTTAAAGCACTATTTAAATGCTAGCAATTATTAACATTATTAAATCCTTTTTAAATCTTCCTCAAGGCATCATCCCCAAGCCCTCAAATCATATAATGAATGTCATTTGACTGTTTCACCAAGTAAGGCTCCTAATATGGATAGGTCCAGATTAATATTTCTTAATCCTCTGTTCATATATATTTATTTTTGTTAGTGTTTGCCCTACAAAAACTGACTTCACACTGGCCTTCAGATCACTTAGGGGAGGTATTCTTAACCTTTTTGTGCCATGAATCCTTTGGTAGTAGCCTGGTAAAACCCTATGAAATAATATTTTTAAATGCATAAAATAAAATACATGGGATTACAAAGGAAACCAAAAGGTAGTAAATATATTGTCATTTTTCCATCCACTTTCAACAATGCCCTGAAGTTTATCCATAGATCCCAAAGGGGTCCATGGACCAGAGCTTAGGTACCCCATATGGGTTAAGCACTGACTCTTTTACTGCCTTTTCATTCCCTGAGATAAAGGATCCCAAGATGAGAGATCTATTTAGTCCCATCTCTTTACTTTACAGATGAGGAAATTAGGACCAGTGACATTCAGCGACTTGCCCAAAGCTACACAAAGACTAAATTTCAGATACTGCCTTTCATATCTGAAGACAACACTATAATTCATCCCCTCTATCAGAAGATGCCTTGCTTTGGGTGGGAAGAAATGGTGCTGAACCACACCTACTCTCTAATAGCAATAATAGTGATGATCGTGACATTTATGTAGTGCCAAGCTCTGTGCTAAGTATTTTAACAAATGTTATCACATTTGATATTCACAACCACCCTAGGAGGTAGGTACTATTATGATTCCCATTTTGTAGTTGAGGAAACTGAGACAAACAGCGGTTAAGTGACTTGCCCAAAGTTACACAGCTAGTAAGTATCTGAGACTGGTTTTGAACTTATATTTACCTGAATCTAAGCCCAGCACTCTATCCACTGTACCACCTAGCTCCTCCCCTTCAGTTCAGGAGGAAGACTGACCAGGATTAGCCGGATAGTCTGTGGCTATAGGACTGAAAGTTTTTCTAGGCTCCAATTAAGGGATTGAACCTCCATTAAGCTTAGCAACAAACACCAACCAATCAACCTAGGTAGAGATTAAGTTCTTAATTGGATCATCTCCATACCTATAAAGATGAGTGATAAGGGACCACCCTTAACATCTGGAGATGAGGGGGATTGAAGGTCATTTGTATACCTCATTGTTTTGTGTCTGGATGGATTTGTTTCTCTGTTTGACATTTTGAAGTCCTTCCAAATCTGGCCCCAGACTACCTTTCCAGGCTTCTTGCATAAGAGTTCTTTTCACACACTCTACCTTCCAGCCCAAAGGACCTATTTGCTGTTGTATGTACACATTCCATCTCCTGGCACTATGAAAAAGCGTAGGTGAGCACTCACTCCTGGAATGCACCTTCTCTGCATCTCTATCTATTAGAATCCAGACTTCTTTGAATGCTTAGCTTAAGCATCCTCAACTATATTAGACCTTTCCTGGTCTTCCCAAGTTGCAAGTCTACCACCAGCCCCCCCAGAACTACCTTTGTGTTTTTGTGTCTGTTTATTTTGCATTTACTTAGATGTGTGATGTTTTGCCCAACGTAATCTAAGCTCCTTAAGGGCAGAAACTCATTTATGCTTTGGCAACCCCATCACCTAGCCCAGTGCCTGAGATGCCTGAGATGTAGGTGCTCAGCTTATGAAATGGAACAGAGCCAAGTTGTAAGAGTGCATGAGCACAGGACGACAAAGAAACATGGAATGAGTTCTATGAACTCATGCAAAGAGAAGCTAGGGAGCCAGGAAAACAATGCACACACATTATGGCTATGGCGTAAATGACAGAGCCACCACAAAGCAATTAAAAATGAAAGTCACAACATTCCAAAGAACAAGGTTGTCCTGAAAGAGGAGAAATGAGAAAACATCTCTCTCCCTATTGCCACCCCTTTGTGGAGCTAGGAGGAGAGGTCCATGGATGTGGAACATACATACAATAGCAGATTTGTTATGATCTCTTACTGAATCAACTTAATTGAATCTATTTTTTCTTATTCCTCTTTTTCTTTCTTTAAAAAAAAAACCTCTTTGTTATAGAGATGTTTCTAGGAAGGGATAGGGCCAGAGATGAAAGAGAAAGTCTAAAAAGATGTAAAATTTATTTCTAAAAATAAGTGTTTGTTGAGGGATTGATTAGCTCAAATAATTCCAAACAGGCTTTATGAAAGACAGAAACCATGAAGCAGAGGTGTTTTCAATGGGATTCTACTGTTTACTGCTTATAGAATTAAGTCATATAGAGCAAGTACCTGTTATGATGACAGGGATGACTATTCCAATATGGCATCTTTCTCCTGCTTCAGCCCCATGATGCATTTCAAATATGGCCATTGTCTACAGTGGGGAACTCACATACACATGACACTGGCATACACTTCATTTAATCAGAAGATCACAGAAGTCAATTTTCCCTTTTCTAACCAGTTTGGACCCACCTATAATACAATGCAGACATCTTTTGCAGTTTGGTGAATTTCCTCCATAGAGATTTCATTTGGCTTTGGATCTCTAAAAGTCTTAAACCAATCGCCCCAGGGGCATTGTATGTTGTTCTAGGAATACCACTTCATGCTCTGAAAAGAAAAAGTTTTGCAAGCAATGCCAAATGAAGTTCATTCTCAATAGGTTTAAAAAAAAGAAAGAAAGAATAGAAGAAGGGGACTGAG
Organism: Notamacropus eugenii; assembly: GCF_028372415.1. NCBI lineage: Eukaryota > Metazoa > Chordata > Mammalia > Diprotodontia > Macropodidae > Notamacropus > Notamacropus eugenii. The sequence goes on along the minus strand of NC_092877.1, from coordinate 354,808,532 downwards.
ACCGCAGTACAAATGAAGCATACCATAGTAAATAGGAACTGTGTTCAGTGGCAGTCATGCACTCTAGCCGTTAAGCCTTAAGGTCTTAAAGGTACCAAGCAATGCATATGATAAATTCCTCAAAAACATCCCAGCCATAACATAGTTCATGCTGATTGCTCATTTACCCATAATGCGTGCTGTCATAGCAAAGCCTGACAAATGACAGAGAAAGCTCAGGTGATTTTTTACCCTGACTGCCAAGCCCCTCACCTCAGATTATTCATTTATTAGGGCAATCACTGAGGTCTGGGTACTTAATATTGTTTTCACCAAATATGAAAATGATCTACTTGCCTATTCTGTAGTTCCTCCTAGGGCAAGCTATTTATCATCAGCTCAGGATAAATGACTGCTTCATTATGGCCATAATTTATGAGGTGTTAGAAGTAAAGAGCCACACCTAGAGACTTAAAGCTTTAATATGGATTAAAATAAGATAATCAATCAAGCTCCTACAAATTTTCTCCTAGAATTATTTCTGGGCATGAAGGAGCTTAATATGTTTTGGAATGGAGGTCGTGTTGGCTCTCTCATTACCCAGCAACAAAACAACAGGCCTGCTCCATCTGAGGCTGCTGGCAAATAGGAGATGCCCATCTTGCTGGTGGAAAATCAGGCAAAAATGAACTATTCCACTGGGCTTGCCGGAAGCTCTTGTTATCCTCAGTGGTTCCAGCAGAAACCCAGCTAGCAGCTAGACAATCCGTATATACAATTTTGTCTGTAGCCTTCTTAGCCCTTTGTGCCCATTACCCTTGCAACAAAAGCTACTCTAGGGAGAAAAGTGATGTCTTCATAATATGTCAACCATCTGACTCTCCTTTACATCTGAGGAGGGCTTCTCAACTCATAACTCGGACAGCAGCCCCTCCTGGCTGTGTCAAGGGAGCAGAGAATATTTCCCACTAAAACAGAAGGAAAAAAATCCACCCACCCCCCTGTTTTTGTTTTGTGTCTTGATTGTATCGTTCCCAGCTGGAGCCAAAACAAATATTATTTCTAAATGCCGCTTCAGACTCAAAACCCCAGCAACAGCCTATTTGGTCACTTAAGTACGAACCTTTGAAGGCTGGACAGGAAGTACACTGCTCACTGCTTCAGACACATCCCGGCAGGAAGAAAAATCAGAACAACAATTACAAGACAAACAGGCCAAGGCCAAAAGACACTCAGGTGCAGATTGAAAACCTTCTGGAAGACCTGGCCATATTCCTAAAGCCCTGTGGCTTGCAGGTGAGACAAATGGTCCCCAACTGCCTTCAGGCAAGTTTTGAATGATACCTCCAGCAAAGCATGGTGACTAGGAACTACTCAGCCTTGAAATTAACATCCCCAGGAAAAACCTTTTTCCTCCCTCTAGACAACAATCGCTTACATCTTCAGGGCCAAGACAAAAAAAAAAAAGACAGTAGCTAGAGAAGATAGTGGAAAAAGTCACGTTAAGAGGCATTTGCTTATTTTTTAACTGAGAGAGAGCCTAGAGAAATCCCAGATGCCTACAATGGCTGGAGCTGATGGGGACAATCTCCACACTTCCTGCCAGATGTGCCCCGTTGAATGTCCCTTAGAAGAAAAACTGGGTCTTGGGCAAAGGCTTGCTCCTCTGAGGGGATGTTGTGTAGAAAAGCAAAGCCATTTTAAAGAAACAAAATCTCTCTTCAAGCTCCTGATGGTAACTTCGTACCCCACCCATATAACTGTAATCCGGGACAAGGCAAGCTGTGATAGAAGACAGTCCCATTTAGCTGAACTATTTTCCCTACAATAAGTTTGTTCAGCAACAAAAGCCTCTTAAATATCGCTCACATGGGTTAAAGTTAAATTCCAAGCTAAGTCTTTGTTAGTGAAAGGACATTTTTCAACTCAGTCATCTTTCTCCTCCCTTACATATAATTCAACATCAGCACTTGAACGGGGATAAAAACAATTTAAGCTGTACTGCTATTCTGTGAATGTGTGCACAAGTTTTCTAGTCTCTGTGTGTTTGGGCTGAAACACACACATGGAGAGAGAAAGAGAGAGACAGAGACAGAGAGGCAGAGACAGGGAGAGTCAAAGAGCTCATGTGGTATGAACAAACTCAGTTTAGATGGTTATGTGAAGAGAGAAAAGATTTCCAAATTATCCATTGTAACATACACACAAAATCTTCAGCTTTACACCTACCTTTAAAGGTAGCACCTTGGGCAGGAAGAATCTCTATAAAGCTAAAAAATTCATCTTGCAGAATACAATAAGGAGAAAAAATGAAAACTGATATGAATTGGTCTCTAATCACTAAGGGGAAATGGGAGGAATTATAATCAGATCCCAACTGTTCTATACATATGACCTTGACCAAGTCACTCTGGGCCTCAGGTTCCTGATTGGCAAAATGAGGGAGCTGGTCCAGATAACCAAAAGCCCTTTCCAGTTCTGTCTGCAATGATAATGGTGAAAAAAACAACTGTCACTGATGGTATGCTTTCATGTTGGCAAAGCACCTTATAAAGCTTCATAACTACCTCCATAAGACAGGCATTACAGGTGTGTCTTACAGATGAGAAACTGAGGCTCAGAGGAGTCAAGTGATATTCTAACAGTAACACAACTAGTAAAATAGGATTTACATTTAGGACTTCTAGTCTCTGAGTCTAATGCTCTATATACAAGCTAAGAATAATAAGATTTAATATTGAATTATTGATCATTTTGGCCATGGGTATTCTGTGCTCTCCCCATCCCATCCAGCCAGGGCACAATTCCCACTTCCTTTTTATCTAACCCATTGAAAATAGAGAAGGGAGTTTAAGCATTATAGAACACCTATGTGCCAGACCCTGTGCTAAGTATTTCACAAATTATCCTCAGATATGTGAATTTTAAAAAATATTTTTGAATACGTTCATCTCCACAGTTTCATTGTTGGTATTGTTCAGTCGTTTTATTTAAGACTGATTCTTTGTGACTCCATTTGGACTTTTCTTAGCAAAGATACTGGAGTGGTTTGTCATTTCTTTCTCCAGCTCATTTTATAAGTGAGGAACTAAGGCAAATAGGCTTAAGGGACTTGTCCAGGTTCATGCAGGTCATCCTAACTGATCTAGGATTCAAACTGGGGTGCTCTTCCTTACTAAATAGGCTACCAGTCCCTTACTGTGTCACGACCCTGAAGACAATGTCCATGGAACTCCAGCTCTGGCTGGTCTCCACGGAGCTGCAGAAGCTCCAACTAGTCAGGCAAAAAACTGAATGACCCTATTAGGTTCATAGATTCAGAGGGTTGGCTAACAGGTAATTTTTTTTAATAGTACACACTGTGTTTAGTGGGTGAGATTAATAGTCACTATTAAGAGAATTTATAATGGGATGTGGCATAAGTTTGTCACCAAACAAACTTAAATAGTGGGAGATAATTATGAGCAAATATAAATACAAACACAAAATAACTATCTAAAAATAGATGCAAAAATAAAATATTTTACAATTTCTTTATGATGAGTTTTCCATAATAAATATGAGCCAAGCACAATTATCCACTTGTAATAAACAAAAATTATTTAGGTGCAGGGGGATAATATACGTAAAGTTCTCAATCAACCTTAAAGAGCCATATTATCATTATTGTTTTCATTAACTGCAAACTTTTGAGCTCGGAGACAAACAAAATCCATCCCTCTCCATCCCTAGAATCTACTCTTTTTCCCCCAAAATGAAATTCTCAAACCAGTTGTTTATTGAGGTAGTGTTAACCCTGACTGTGGTTGTAATATATGTGGTCCCCTCAGGCAGGCCTTTAAAAGAGAAGATGAAGAATCAATAAAGAAAAAGAAATTAGAAGACATCGATGCTTCCAACAGAAAACTATCAATATTATCGGATTTCGTAGCAAACTGTGTTACTACCAGTCAAGTGTTGGCCCTTTTGGATTGGCTGGGAGAGCACATGTCAGCGCACACTTCTGTGTGCCCATATTATGGCCAGAAAACCCTTTCCTTTATCTCTTCTGCCTTCCATGACCATGCACTGGTGAATCTGAAGGCAGAGGTTAGATTCCTCTGCCCAGTTTCTTTCTTGCAGAACAAATCGGTTCCATGTGAGGTGCCCTGCGCTCATTCCCAAAGCTCCACCAGAGAGGGTATGTTCGTGACAGGTTCCTCCATTGGGTTAATCACTGACCACCCATCCTGAGTGGTGCAGGAACAAATGGCTGATCATGGAAACCTTCCCTCCCTACCTTGACAGACTGCTCCAGCTGGATCTTGATTCCTGTCTATTGGCAATCAACTTTGCAAATTTTACTATTTTTCTTCCTTGAGAAGAAAGACATAGTTCAAGATAGAGTTCTTTCTTAAAAGCAAAGATATAGAGGTCTTCCTCACACACAGACCACTGCCACAGTCAACTATGACCCCTTGCAAAAGGAGGCATGCACGTTCACAATGGCATTTATCTTCCTAATGATCCCAAGCATAAATGGGCACATGTTTAAATATTAGGGTATGCTGACCTTACTCTCCAAAAGCAAATACATGTATTTCAGCAGACAGAAGACCATGCTATGCACAGAATAAACAGAAGCTGTTACCTTGCATGCAAACTGCTAAGTTACCAATTAGCTTCTTAAAACAATTGAAAGTCACGGAGAGCCCTCAACGCACAGAGGCAGTTAATTAATTAACATTAGATGTGATTAATAATGAGTCTCGTTTAATAGTAAATATCTGCCTGCAAAGACTGTGAGACAGAACAAAAAAGCCTTCAGAGAGCCCAGCAGCTCTATTTATCCTGATTTTCCTCGGGATTTTAACATGTTCTGTGCAGGGCTGACAAATGGCCTATTAATTATCTAATGTTGTCTGACAACAACAGCTTGATAAAGATGTATGCTTTGGAATTGCGGGATGAAAACTACTGGAGAAGAGCCCCAGAGGGCCTTGGCTGTCCTAAAACTGGGCTCCCGGCCACAGTGACAGGCAAGACAAAGGCCTATCTCCTGCCACAAGCCCTCGAAGATAAAATATGGCTGGGCATTAGGGACATATTTTTTCCCCTTTTGGAAAACTGCTTCTGTAATATCTGATTAGGGAAAGGAGGAGTGGGTCTTTACTAAATTGGGGTTAAGGCATAATCAATATCATATATGGAGTGTCTAGCCTCTTCTGCATAAAAACAAGCACTTCATATTATTAAGGAGACGGGAATGTTGGGGAAGCATATGGCAGGACACTGCAGCTCTTTCCATTCGTTTTTATTTCGAAGTTTATCTTCCAACCTGTTTGACAGCTGCTCCTAAGTGGTTTCACAGTGCCAAATTATTTTTATGATTGTTCGATGTTTCATTCTCCCATTTCAGTTAATGAGATAGGATCCCACAATGGTCATAACTCAGGACTGTCAGAAGTAAAAAGCGTGCTTGTGGCAAGATAGCCTCATGGTAAATAAGGCTAAAAGCACTAGATAATAAAGGACTCTGGTGTGAGCAAGGAGCCAAACTTGTTTGGGTCAGCACCTTCCTTCAAAGGGACTGCTCCTAGGTATAGATGGGGATCGAATCCACGCTCTTGAGGACAGGTCGCTTCCCTTAGCACCCCCTACACACACACACACACACACACACACACACACACACCCTGCTTCCACTTGCGACTCAGCTTCCCTTCCCTTGGAAATGCACACATAGAATGAGTTCCTGAAATGTCGGAAGGTCTGAAGATATCGAGTGCTCTATTCTAATTAAGGGGCTTGGAGATCATTTGTTGTGCTAGGAGAGTCATTTGTCATACACTGCAAGGGAAAGAAAATAATTGTTCAACAAATAACCTTTAAGAGGCCAGAGGACTGCTTTCATAATTAAAATCCCCCCGGGGTGGGAGAGATGGTTTGCTGAGAACTTTTTTATTTGGTTTTGAAATGTCTCCATCCCATCCCATCCCTACCCTACTCCAACCCTAACCATCACCACCACCACTCCAAGAATTCTCTAGCAATTCATGAGCATGAAGTAGCAACTTATTTTCAGGAAAGGAAAGGCTGGCTTAATTACATTTACCAATGCCTCGAGTATTCACTCAGGAAGATTTCTACCTCAAAGCAAAGCAGATGGCCAAAAGAAAGGGGAGGGGAGTTCCTTATGTGAAGAGCCCTTCACAGAGATGTTTTGAAGAAACTTCAATGTGGATTTATTCCCCCCCCCCCCAACTTTTGACTTCTGTGAATAAAAGTCTTTATTTTAAATATCACATGACAGCCTCAGAGTCTGCTCTATGAAGTCTGCTGAAAAACGGGTTTGAAAAGTTCCTCCCCAAAATCTCCTCCACTTTCCCGAACTGTATTTCTACTTATTCCACATTTAAAATGATGATCCTTCATAGACACAGAAAACGGCATGACAAAAACTCAAGTCATGGTGAGTCCCATAACTAATTATAAAGGCTGACATGTCTCATGTAGAAACAGTCCCCAATGAACACCAAAGATTGGCCACTTTATAAATATTTAACGCCCTCCTGGAACCCAGTTTTCCTATCGCATCAAAACCTAAGTCATTTGTCTTCTTTTGTAATCAACCCAGTCTGTGTGGTGTCATCATGTCTGAATAAGCCTTAACTTACTACATCTTTTCCAGGCTATGAAATGCTAAACATGACAGATTTCCATGAAGTGAATGGGACAATTAATTACACAACAGGGGAGGAAGAAAATAATGTTTCATGGGCAAAGAATTCTTATAATGTTGGCTCCAAATATCTCCAGTCAGAGAAAGAGAACATCAGAAGAAGACAAGTCTACATGGACCCAATATGGTATCATCCAGTTAGTCACCGGGGAAGGTCAGTTCACAAATAGCTACAACCAGCTCTTTCCATGGTTCTTGTATATTAATTTTCACATACTCCCTGCTTCAACTAAAGTGTTCCCCATCCACATTCCCTCTGAGACATTAGACAGGCTGTCCCCAATATATGGAGAGCTGTCCCTCCTCAATGTTGCCTTCCCTAGCTCCCAAAAGGGAGCTCAAGGGAACCGCCTACTATAGGAGAGCTTTCCTGAACTACTCTCCAAACCTTAGTGCTCTGTCCCTCCCCTACCAAAGCCGCATTGCACATACAGTAGTGACTTATCTGTGTAGACATTGTTTCTCCCGGCAGAACTTAAACTCTTCAAGGATAGGGACCATTTCTTCCTGCCATCCCCAGCACTTCAATATGGAAGACAGTTCATCAATATTTTTTGAGCTGACCTGAATTTCTTTGTATATTTTCTGGTGACCTTGAATTCCCTCTACAATCCCACTGAAATAACATTTATTAAACACCTTTTATATTCAGAGTGCTGTGCTAAGTTCAAGACATTCAAAGACCAAAAAGAAAATTACCTTCCTTCAAGTAGCTAACATTCTATTGGGGGGCAGAGAGAAGTAAATACAAAATAATTTTAAGCTATAGGGAATATGCTAAACTAGGAATGGGGCAAACATTCAGAAAAGCCTGTGGTGCCTGACACATAGTAGGTACCTCATAAATGTGAATGAATGAACTAGCTGAAAATCAAGCCTGCTCTTCTTCTAGTTCACAAATCTCTCCTAGAGATGAGAGAATCAATTGTCCCTTCCCATGGTACCTACTCTCACCCACTCTTGATGTTTCTGCATGATGTACCATCCTGTGGTGCAGTGGATAGACCACCAATGCAGGAGTCAGAAGGACCTGAGTTCAAATCTCACCTCAGACGCTTGACATTCACTAGCTGTGTAACCTTGGGCAAGTCACTTAACCCCAACTGCCTCATCCTGGGTCATCTCCAGTCATCCTAATGAATATCTGGTCACTGGATTCAGATGGCTCTGGAGGAGAAGTGAGGCTGGTGACCTGCACAGCCCTCCCTCACTCAAAACAAAGTCAAGTGCAAGTCATGTCATTATTTTTCTGATGGCATGGTCTTTTTGGCAATGAAGGACACACACGCACACGTATCATCCTGTAAATGATACTAGTGGCTACCACATACAAAGTGCTTTAAGGTTTGACAAGGACTCTCTATACGCTATCTCATGTGATGCCTACAATAATCCTGTGAGGTAAGTGCTATTATCATCCCCATTTTACAGACTGAGGCTGAGAGAGGTTAAATGAGATAAGATATGTGAAGAGCTTTGCAACCCTTAAAGTGCTATATCAATGCTAGCAATTATTCTTAAGTGACTTGCCCAGATCCACATAGTACGTAAATGTGATAGTCAAGATTTGCATTCAGGTCTTCCAGGATCTAAGTCCCCTGTGTCACTAACACCGGCTAACATTTCTATGGAGCTCTAAGGTTTACAGAGCAATTTTCATACATGATCTCAGAGGACTGGATTCTTTAGGATGCAAAACACTCAGAGATCATTTCACAATCCCGGGTGACAACAATCACCTTGGGAACCTTAAATTTGGGTGAGGGAATTCATGGAACAATGCAGCCTGCCCAGTAGCACTTACAGAGGAAGGCCTATGAATAATCCTCAACCACAAGTCGTGGAATTCATTATAGGGGTGGTGAAAATAGCCGCCTCTAGACACCTTCCTTATCTGGTACCCAGCTGGGCTGCCCCTTCCCTCTCTTGTAACATATGTCCCAGTTACAAAACTGGAAAAGGCTCAAGACGCTAAGGCTTGAGGAGCGTCAGGGAGGCCAGGTCAGGAATCCATGCCTTCTCTTCCCGCAATTATATTATTTTGTTTTCACATTGTATTATACTACTACTGGGTAACAGTCTTTTTTTTTTTTTACATATGCCTTTGAATTTAGACCATAGATGGCAAGAACCAAAGGTAACTTAGCCATATGATCATAGGCTGTAGAGCAACTTGATTGCCTCCAACTCATTAAATCAGTGAAGACATTAAGTATCTCCCCAGTGCTAAAGTGATTTCTCCCAAGGTCACAAGTCTGTAAAATAGGGTCAAGATTCGAACCCAGGTCTCATGATAGAAGACCCAGTGATCTTTCCACTACATTACTCATGGGATCACAGAAGCACAAATTTAGAGCTCGTAACAACTTCAGAAGTCATGTAGTTCAGATCCCTCATTTGCCCCAAGAAGAACCAAGGCCCTGAGAAATTAAATGATTTGTGGAAGGTCACACAGATAATAAGTAAAAGAGCTAGACTCTGAATCCAGAAGTAGTTTCTCACATCAAGCTAGACCAACCCCTGTATAGATGAGGAAACCAAGACCCAGAAAAGTAAAGAGAAGATCCAGGATTTGAACCCAAGAATCTTGACTCCAAATCCAGAATTTCTTCCACATTGTCACTCATTACCTTTTCCAGATCCCACTTTTTACTGGTAGGAAAACTGAGGCCCTGAGAATCAAAATGTAACACCCACGGTTACAGAACCCAGTCCTGGCAAAGCCTGACTGCCAGAATCTGTCCTCTTCACTCTCTGCAGTGATATCCTGCATCTTGTCCAACCCTCCATCTTGATTTTGAGTTCCCAGATACCAGACAATCTGACCTTGTTTAATCAGTTGTAAAGGTAGGGAAATAATCAAAGATCTCCCAAAAGAGACGAGTGATTCCCCAGCCCTTCTCAGTAGCCCTACTATCAGAACGATAGGCAGGGTGTACAGAAAGTAACAAAAGACCCAGAGACAAGGAGGCCTCCTGGGAGACCACAGAGAGGACCTGCCCTGCTTCAGTCAGCCCAGGCACATTAGGCTAAGAGCTCATCTAGCTCTGAATGGACTCTAGCCTCAGCTGACGGCTCCTACCAGGGTCCTTATCACGGCTGGACCAGTCCAAAGAGCTCCTCTTTTACAGTCCTGATATAGGTAGCATCACTTAGAGGAGAAGCCACTGAATTTCAGTATTCCCAGGGCTATCTTTGTCATTTGGCAACTTCTAAGGTGGATTGTTGAGGTCCATGGGGTCTTGCCAGGTGACTGCTCCATCCTTGTTCTCAGAAGCTTAGCCTCAGGAAAGAAAATGGGATCCAGGACAGGTGGGATCCAGAAAAAAGAAGGATATTCTATGGGAAGGAGCAAAATTCATGAACATTTACTAAGTATCTACAGGGTGAAGCACTGGGGACACAAGGACAAAAATGTAAAACTCCCTGCCCTCGGGTGCTCACATTCTATGGGGAGGTAGACCGGCACTCAGTCAAGAACACATTCAGTACTTACAAGGAAATTTTGAAAGGAGATGAGACATAGAGAATAAGATGGGGGCTTTAGAGTCAAAAGACCTAGGTTTAAATCCTGGTCATTTAACTGTTCTCAGCCTCAGTTTACTCATCTATAAAATGGGAATAAAAAATAACTATATTCCTTATTTCTTATGATTGTTAGGAAGCTCAAATGACATAATATATACAAATATTGTATTACATTGTATATATGACATATATACAAATGAGAGTATATATATATGATCTCATATATATGCATACATATATATGTATATGGTACTTTGCCAACCTTAAAGAGCTAATGCCTATAATACCCACTTCTCAGTCTTCTTGTGAGACTCAAATGATCTGATATTTAAAATGATCCATGCATGTGAAATATAAGAAAAATGGTACAAGAACTCTTGGGTTACGATTGTCTGGTGGTGGGTATATGTGTGCAAATGGAAGTGATATGATAAAGAGCTCACACTTGAAGAAAAATGAATCACAATGTTCCCTCTTTAATGCCCCATGCAAAGTGCAAAGTGTCTCTAGGTCCTCAACCTACAAAGTTTCCCATTAAATATTGTTTCATTTTCTCTGCTCTCCACAGGGAAATACTGGATCCTATCTGAAATATGAGGCCACATACTGGGTGATGTCCTAAGTCTGTCCCCAGGTTGCTCATTCGACATCTCTCTGCTTTTGTGGAAGTGCCTAGCAGCTAGAGAAATGTTAAAGAAATGTTAGCCTTGAGGATTAGCACTCTCCAGGTGGTAGAGTGAAGGGAGACCAAGACTGGATTATTCAAGAAGACCTGGGTTCTATCTGCCTCTGACACTTACTGTGTGACCCTGGGCAGGTCACAACTTCAGCCTTGGTTTACTCATCTGTAAAATGATGGTCAACTCTTTATCTCACCTCAACTTAAATAATGTATGTAAGGCAATTTGTAAAACTTTAGAAATGTCTATTATTATTAACTCTTTATCCTCCTGGTCTCTGGTGGTGTACAGTGAGAAGTGGTCTTGGAACAAATCCCTGTCCTGCCTTTATTCTTTTATATTGAAGATTCTACAGACAATTGCCCAAGTGGGTAAAATGACGGTTCTTTGAAAGTGAGTAGGAATATTAGGAAGTGAGTTCATTTTCTGTAGACTTATTGAAAACATCATCAGATTATTATATAGACACATATAATTGTTATGTATTACGTAATTATGTGTCATGTAATATACACAGATTGTTATTATCAGTAGTGAAACAGTGTGATTTTTCGTATCATGCAGACGCCGCAGGACAAAGCCCCCCAAAATGAGAGATGGCTTCACCTCCTCCTTTTCCCAGTCCCAAGGAAAGAAAATAGATGACACCTCAAGTAGAGTACTAATTGATTTATTACCTGCCTAAGCAAATCCTCAGCCCAGCCTGGCAGGCTCAGACTTAAAGCAAATGATTTACAAGATAATGTTTGACTCTGGGAAAGGGTAATCAGATCCAGATACAATGGATGATAGGATAATTGAGAAGAAATAAAAGAGGATAAATTGCTGTGTGCTAATGAGTTTACAGGCCCTAATGGGGAGGACATCAGTTTTAACACTCAGGTTATGAGCTGGGAGCAAGGATTCTTTTCTGCTCCTTCTTCTTCAGCTGCTGAAGATATAGTGCTAAAACAAACCAAGATTGATGGTGTCCTGTTCATTTACTTGGCCATCTTTTACACCTTAGACAGCTCCCTGGATTCGACAGGGAGAGGGGCTAGAGCTGGCCGAAGAGGGGGTCTGGATAGGCCAGGAACCCACCTATGCCCAAAGGTCTGGAGATCAGGTGGTTAAGCCACTCTTTTCTCCTTGGATTGCTTGCTCCTGGGACCCTGAGACCTCTCTGGAACCTGGGAGTTGGCATTATTCTATACCAGCCCGAGGAAGAGGTTGGGCACATTTCTAGACATTTCTGCAACCTGGGTGCGCTCCCCTCCAATCCTGGCTGCCAGAGCAGCCATGATTCATTTTTATTTCCTGCTCTCTCCTCGACATCCCACATCATTGGTGAGGAGCAGTGACACTTTATTGGTATTTTTGATTACCGCTGTAGCCATCTAAATTTTTCACGGGATGGGGGTCTCTGGTCCTAATGTAGCAAATTGTACAAAGGGGCCAGGGCTGCAAGGAAATCAGCGGTAGGAGTGGGTAGAGTTATGGGGAAGCTGAGAGAGAGAAGGCCCTTCCTGGAAGATGGAGAGTGTCTATTCCCTTGCAAGGTTTCCACCAAATGAAACTTAATACTTTGAATTATAATGCAGGGCCAACAAGGCACACTCCCACATGCTACTCAAAGGCAGTGTTTAAGTCAAAGGGCGCATATATTTGGGCCCTCAAACAAACCAAAATGATGCTAGAGACAGGGGCCCATGGCCCTGACTGGCTATTCCCTACTGTCTGGAACAATGGGGGGATTTCCCCAGAGGACTGCCTAGCAGCCTTGACTGGCTAATTTAATGTTTATTCATGTAATCCAGGCCAAATTGCACCATCATTAATAAAAATCAATCCTGTGTTACTGCTAAGGCTATTAAAGTGATAAAGTCATTCTTTCAGAAACCATATTTTATTTTCCTTATCTGGTATTTAGGAACCATGAGGCTTCCATTTAGGGCAGACAACCTGGACGTCTGGGTTCTGTTTCCAAATTCAACACTGATTCACCGTGAAGCTGCTGGAGACCACCCGACCTACTCCTTCTCAACCCTTTCTAATCTTTGCCTCCCACCCTCACCCCACCCCTGTTACCGAGTAATGACTACATGATGCTGTTACTGGTCGGGACAATAGCCAAGTCACACATATTGAGTGGGGGCAAACTCACTGGCACTTGGGGAAGATTTTCCTCTTCAAGTCAATTCTCATGCCTGCCCATTTTATTTATTTATTTGTGTGTATGTGTATAACTACAGATGTAGCCATACATACAAGTACCCATATATATACACACAAATATATAATTGAAAACACACATATATACATGTAACATATACGTAAAATATATAACATGTATACAAATCTATAACTGAAACCCACATATAACATATATTATGTATGTTCTATTATGCATATACATATAACATAACATATATGTAATTGCACATACTATACACAGACTCCAATATCATGATGTCCTTTTGATCATCTTTAAGCGCCAAGGACAAACACTAACACATATATACACATATACATACACATACATATATATACACACATATATGTACATATACATACACACATCTATATGTATATATAATAGACATATAAATATATGTCTTAATATGTAATGTGTTTACATGTTCATGCATCTATATACACATATATGTCAGGCAGGATAGTGTAATGGGTATGAAAGACAATGTAGCACAGTGGATAGAAGGCCAGTCTTGGAGCTGAAAAGACCTGAGTTCACATATACTGGCTGTGTGATCATGGGGAAATCAATTATTTTGTAACCTAGACAACTCTCCAAGACCACAGGTATAAATCAGTTACTAATCTTCAATGATGATAGAAGTTTTTAAATGGGGAGTTTTCCACACAGATGAAATCTGCCCTCTACCCAAAGATAGATAGATATCTCGTATGTCTATTTGTGTATGGGAGAAGGAAATGGCAAACCACTCTAGTATCTTTGTCAAGAAAACCCCTAATGAAGCCACAGAGTTGGACATAACTGAAATGGAAGAAATAGCATGTATGAGCATATGTGTGTGTGTATAAAAATATGTGTGTATTATGCATGCATATATGTGTGTGCATATATAAATGTAAATACATCCATACATAATAAGGGGGCAGACTTATGGTTTTATACACATGCATGCGCACACACACACACAACATTTCCATAGTGTTCCAAGGCTTACAAAGTACTTTTTCTCACAAACACCCTATGAGGTAGGAGATATGTCACTACCCCTATTTTACAGAGAAGAAAGCTGAGGCTCAGAGAGATAAAATCACTTATTCAAGGTTCCATATCTAGGAGGCAGCGTGATTCAGAGTCCTGGATTTAGGGTCAAGACTTGAGCTTGAATCTGGCCTCTGACCCTTCCTAGATGGGTGACCATGAGCCTCAAAGCTAACTGTCTTGGTCTTATCTACTAGGTTACGTACAAGTTGTGGGTCTGGTTTTGTAGAGGAATTCCCCACATTGATAAAATCTTAGGTTCCTGATACTGACACAGAATGCAGAGGCTAGACTCTGGAGTTCCTTCCAGCCTCAAATTAATAATTCTATCATCCTATAAACCCAGTACCATTTTAGTCCATACCCCTCTGCCTCTCCTGGCCACATCTTCAAATTTATATACATAAGTGGATAACGATCAAAGACATCCATGATTACTTAAAATTTACTTGAGATAACACATCATCCCTCCCCCATCTTGCATACCTTAACAATTTGGTTAGCAATCCCCTTCCTCTGTCATCTCCAGCTCATCCTACATACATCTTACCTGCACATCGTTATTCGCATGTTTTCTCCCTTATCAGATTGCAAGCTCCTTGAGAATAGGAATTGTTTTTTGCCTTTCTTTGTAGCCCCAGTCCTTGGCACAGTGTCTGGAATTTAGTAAGTGTTCATAAATGCTGGGGGTGTGACTGACTCTTCTTCCAATTCAGCCCTGCTGAATTATTGCAAATTTACTGAGTTTTGCTGGGTTTTGCTACATCCTTCAATGCTTAATCACTCATGCAGTTGTATCATTATTAGAATTCTGTTCACAAAGTTGAGATGGTCATATCATAATCTACACTGAAGCTGTGTATTCTAATCTTTCAGTTGTTCTACTAACTTCTCTCAAACACTCTAATGCAGCATTTTTCTATGAAGGAAAATTACATTAACCCAATTTCATGGATGGATAAACTGAGCCATTCAGTGATTCAGTGGTTTTCTAAGGTCACAGAGAGAGTAGTGACTCTGGGAATCAGTCCCATGAGCCCTGACTCCCACTTCCCCATAGGGAGCACTAGACAATACTGACATCGTCTATGAACTGAATCCAAAAACTATGAAAGATAAGTTGTTTCCTCATATTGTTCAAAGAGGGGGAAAATAGAATAACTTTCCCACAGGAAAAAAAACCACCTAGTGAATGAGCCAAATTCTCCCCCTATAGAACTGGATGTGAGAATTCTGAAAGGACCTGGTTGGGTGATTGTCTATAACTCATGAAACCACTGAAAGTAGACAAAGGGAGTTTATGTCTAGACAAGAAAAATCTAGAACCACAGAATGTTAGTGCTGGCAAAGACCTAGGAGAAATATTGAGACCATGCCATCTCAATCCATTTTACATAGGTGGAAACTAAGACCTGAAATGGTGAACTCATTTGCACCCAAAGGCATATGGGGAAGACAGTAAATGGCAAGCCTATTAAGTAAGATAGAAACAAATTTAACTCATTTGTCTTTGTGGTTCATATTGGGCTATTTTCAATGATTTCTTATAATTTTAATAGTAATAATTTAATATTAATAATATTAATATTAATTAACATAATTAATAGTATCAACAAAACCATAATATAATATAATATAACCAATAAATACTCCTCAGGGAATATTTATAATTTTTTTAAATGAGCTTCGAGGCATAAAATGTCCCTGTGACTTCTCACTCCAAGTCTCCGTGGGGCGTCCACATTTGTCTCTCAATTCCATTTCTTTTTCCCCCATTTGGTCAGGGTTAATGTATACTTTATTCTTTTCCTTTTTGTTTTTGGTTAGCATTATTTTACAAAACCCTTTCTGTATTTTTCTGGCAGTCTCACACTTGTCAGTCTTAATTGCATTATGGCATTCTGTTGCATTAATGCTCTATGTTATTTAGTCATTCCTCCATTGTTGGACATTTAGTTTGCTTCCAGCTATTATTTTTTCTCTATAATTATATATAATGCCACTATAAACATCTTTGGACAGAAAGCTCTTTTTTTTCTTTTTGATAACAGGCATATTGTTTTCATCTGATGGTGAGGCCATCCCTCAGTTTCCTTAAAGGGGTCAAAGACTAAGTTGGCTGAAACAGATTTCTAGTTTCCATAGACTCAAAAGGAGATTCATTCATTCAACAAACATTTATTAATAAGCAACCCCCTACATGATTCACAGACTCATGCTACATTATTCCTTCAGATGATTATGTAGTCTTTGTTTTAATACCTCTAGTGACTCAGAACTCATCACCTCACAAGGTAACCTATTGCATAGAAATGACATCTTTTTGGAAGGTCTTCCTCATTTTGAGCTGAAATCTGCCTTAATCAAGCAAGACGCTTTATTAAGCACCTAGTATTAGCTGGGCAATAGAAACTTCTACCATCATTGCTAATTCTATCTCTTGAAGCAAAATGAAATAAATCTAATTGCTCCTTCCACGTAAAAGTCCTTCAAATATTTTAAGACTATTGTCACAGTCTCATGGAAGGCTTTTCATACCCAATCTGAATATCTCCATTTCTTTTAGGTATTCTTTGTAAGACATCATATTCTATCCTATCCTTTTTCAGGTCAGTTATCTCTGGATACAATCCAGTTTGTCAAAATCCCCTTTACAATATGGTGTACAGAACTGAACACATCAACATATCTCCTGCCACCCCCTCCCCAGAGTGACCTCAGTGGTGCAAAGTTGACCATGCTTTATAGAATCCTACCATTACAGGGCTAGATGGAACCTAGTCATCGCCTAGAACAGGTAAGAAGGAAGGACATTTCACAGAAAATGAAACAGAAGCCTAGAAAGAGCTAAGTGACTTGTACAAAGTCATAAATTAAAGACAGAATAAGCATAAGGACCCACTTTTCTTGATTACTTGTATGTGGTTCTTTCCAGCATGCCACGACAACTGTCTAGAGTCTAGGATCCTAAAGTCTAGGATCTATGAGCAAACAAGCAACATTTATTAAGCACTTGCTGTGTGCACATCACTGTGGTAGGTATTCAGAGGGGACACAAAGGTTAGATCACAAAACAGGAAGGGACCTGAGGGGGACATTGAGTCCAACCTATACATAATAAAAATTGTCTCCATCACATCTCCAACAATGGTCATCCAGTCTTTGGATCAAGATATCCAGTGAAGAAGAACTCAAGAACTTCCTGCTCACATGCAGTTTATAGTCTGATACTGGCATAAGACACAAACACAAATCGCCATAGCATGCAACATTATGTGGTATGTGAGTTTGGATCACTCACACATAAATTCAAATCCCAACTGGGATGCTCACTAAGAATGTCAGTTGTTATTTACTCTGTGGATTCAAAAGGTGCAAAGCAACGTGTTATGAGAGATCTGAAAGGGAAGACTGTTTTTTCAAGGGTATCACTGAAGACTTTATTAATGTAGTAGCATCGTAGTTGGACTTAAAAGGACCTATAGGAATTAAGCTGGCAGAGAGGAGATAGGATGGTATTCCAGGCACAAAGAAGAGAGTGGGAAATGAAAGGAAGGCAGGAGGAAGCATGATACATTCAGAAGTCAGAAAATAGTCCAGTGCAAGAAGATGGTTTGGAAAACATGTAACAACCTAATCATATACTTTCCGCTTTTAAAAAGCAAGCACCAGTTTCACCAAAAAATAAAAAATAATTAGTTGCATGGGTTCATAATTTCAAAAATTACGATAGTTGGAAGCAAGTAGGCTGGTAGATCTCTTCAAAAGGGTTTCTTAATTGCCACAGAAAGAGCAGTTCTAATGGGAGCACAGGTATGCAACTAAAAGTTGGGGCTACACCATAAAAGGAAAGGAAGCCTTGATCTCCTTTCTGGGTGCTTGGGGCTATCCACTCAGATGACCTATTACCAAAAATGGCGGCTTGGTCAGGATTAATTCTGAGGTTCTAACCCTAATTCTATAGCACTAGAATGATCTTATCCTCCTCTATGTGTATCAAAATTTTGCTTCCCACTCATCTCTCCATCACACCCTGTGTCCCCAGAACTCCATATTAGGTCATTTGGTGTCACTGAATCTTAGAAGGATCTAGGACAACTTCCCGACGGCAGGAATCTTAGGATACGGGAGATCTAGGGTTAGCAAGTACCTGAGGAGCTAAACATCTCCAGAAACTAAACTGACAAAGAAGGCAACACAAAGAGACTATTGAGGTCGTCTCTCAAAAAAAGATGATGGCATCGCTAGTCAGATGTCCTGGATAACGTGGAAATCATTGCTCTAAGTTGAGACAAAGCTCTCGTTACTTCTTAGAATTACAGGAAAGTCATGTTCTACAGATGGTCGTGATTTTCACATGGTCCCAAGAATTTATTCCAATTAGCCTCTTGCACTCATCACATTTTTAAATGCTTTTGTAAGCATCTAAGTCATTCTCAGTCATGCTAACTTCAAAGATCAACTCAAGAGTCACCTCTTCCAGGGAGTCTTTTGCAATCCCCCTAGTTCATAGGATCATAGCTCTAGCAGCTGGAAGGGACTTCGGAGGTTATTCAAGTCAAAATCTTCCCCCCATTTTACAGATGAGGAAACTCTCTTCCTCTTCAAATTGTTGCATATTTTCACCTAGAGTGACTGTTCCACCTCATCCAATTCCATTCTCAATATAATGCAAACTTCTTTGGACAAAAGCTTTTTAAAATTTTCTGTCCTGGTATCCACAGTGCCTACCACAGTGCCTGGCACATAGTAGGCCCATAATAAATGCTTGTTGAATTAAATTTCACCAACTGGTGAAGTTGCTGATTAAATAATTCATAATAAGAATAATAAATAAATGATTAAGCTGCTGGTTCCATATTAAAACATGAATGAATGACTGAGAGGAAATCGGGTTAAGTCTGGAATCAGGAGAGTCTTAGATTTTAATCTGACCTGTGACATAGAAGGTGTGGGTCCATCTCATCTCTCTGAGCTTTTGTTTTTAGGTGTAAAATGGGGATAGAAACAGTATATTAACTACAGGTATTGCTCAATGACATAATGTGTACAAAGCACAACTATCAGATGCGATGGTGTATATAAAGCACACTTTAAACCTTAAAACACTCTAGAAATGCCTATTATTAATAATAATAATTATCAGTATTATTATTATATCCAGACCACTTCAGGGAGATGAGAAAGGAAAAAAACTCAAAGCAATTAATTTTTCCACTCCTTAGTAAGCTTGATTAAAAATATGGTAAGGGAAGAGTGGGGAACTGACAGTTTTTATTGTATTTGTATATTTATTTCATTCTTCCATATTATCCTTGCTGAAAATTGCCATGGACAATTCAGAGTAAGCCAGAAGCATTACTGCACCATACGAAACATCAAGAAAATGAAGAATTCGGAAAAGCATGAGAAGTCTTACATGAACTAAAACAGAATGAAATCAACAAAACAAAACACCTAATGATAAAGTGGAAAAAAATACAAAATCAAAACTTAACCCTGCAGTTATAATAACCAGATCTGACCCCAGAGAATTGCTGAGGAAAAAAGCAGTGATTTCAGATGCTAGTAAGTTTGTATTTTCGAAAGTGATTTGTGAAGTTATCTTGAGTGGTCCATAAATAGGGTATACTCTGTGTATATAGTGTTAGTTTAGGAAATTTCACGAGCTAAATCTCTCATATGCTTACATGAATTCAACAGGGAGGGGGGGGAGAGAGAGAGAGAGAGAGAGAGAGAGAGAGAGAGAGAGAGAGAGAGAGAGAGAGAGAGAGAGAGAGAGAGAGAGAGAGAGAGATTTTACTAGATAATTCAAAGGAGAGCCAGAGGGAACAGCTTTCCAAAGCTTGCGTTAACAGAAATGACCACTTTCCCACCATTCAACAAAAGCTCCTTCTCCTTCCCATCATTTATACTGTTTGGGAGGAAAGATCAATGCTCATTCCATTGCAAGGACTAGTCAGTTGAGGTGTGCATTTAGCACGTATACGTGTATACCAAATCTCCAGTAGATGTCATTTTACAATGCATTGTAAGTCCACTGTAGAGGACTTCCATTCCCAGGACCTGTGTAAAAGGCACTAGGCATTAAAAATAAAAATCACACCAATGGGAAATTGGAGGATTACCCAGATATCCCTGTGAGGTTTCATTCATCATGCACAGATATTAGAGCGACGCTCTTGTGAAAACATTAAAACCCCATCTGTTCTCTGGGCTTGTCGCAGCTCAGGGTTCAGATGGTTTGTTTTAAAGATTCATTTGTAATGGTTAGCTTGGTGATTCTAACTGAGTCCTTCACAGAGAGGAGCTCTACATGTGGTTTTAGTAAAAGTGTTGAGAGAAATTTAAACAGGTGAACATCATCTCTACCTAAAAGGAATGAAATAAGCAAGGACTGAGATGCTCCCTCAAGATCAATGAGGCAGGCTTGCCATCGTCAAAGTGATAGATTATGGCAAGCACACAGATGCCCACATATTTCAAGATGAATTTTGCTTTAAAAATTGCAAAGGACAATTGGTATCAATATGGATGCTTCACAGTTTAAGAAAAAGAGAACACCAGAATGGTTTTCTATTTAACCCCTAAGCAATTAGGTGGCATAATAGAGAGTATTGGCTTTGGACTCAACAAGACCCAAGTTCAAATCCTGAACTTTCTAGGTGGGTAACCCTAGGCAAGAAACAACTTTTCTGGACTTCCAATTCCTTGCCTGTAAAATGAGGGGCATCAGATAAAATAACCTGTAAGGTTCCTTCTATTGGTTAATCTAGGATGCTATTATCGGTTTCCCAGCCTCAATTTTCTTAGCTTCAAAAGAGGAGATACAGTGATTATACGACCTACTTCACTCGTATTAGAAAGCACTTTGAGTTAGGTCAAATGTAATATTTCTCTTATTCAGAAACCACTTGTCTGGCAACCTCAACTATTTAGAGAACGGTTGAGAATAGGGAAGGTAGCAGTTTTTTATGGTCTCTGAGCTACTGAAGGATATAATACAAAACCAAAGTTTATTCACATTCCACTGAGGAAGGATGTTCAGGCTTTTGTTCAGAGCTTACTGATTTTTATTTACCCACAGTTCTAACAAACTTGGATACTTACTAGTTGTGTGACCCTGGGTAAGTCACTTAATCTTGATTTGCCTTAACTCATTGGGGAATGTAATGGCAAATCATTCCAGTATCTTTGCCAAGAAAACCCCAAGAGCAGTATGGCCCATAAGGTCACAAGGAGACTAAACAACTGAATGACAGTACCACCTAGCATTTCTACAGTGTTTTAATCTTTGCAAAATGCTTTACATTTATCATTTCATTTGATACTAAAAGCAACCTTGGAAGGTAGTTGGCATTATTATCCCCATTTTATAGATGAAAAAACTGAGGTTGACCGACTTTAAGTGACTTGCCCAGGGTCACACAGTTAAAAAAAGTCTGATGTTGATTTAAGTTCAGGTCTTTCTGGCTACAAATCCAGCTACTATATCCTCTAGCTGCCTCTGATCCTGGTTCTTTACTCTGGTACCAAACAGAAGAAGCCTAAAGCTTGTTCCAAGTGACCATCCTTCAAATACTTTACCACTGCTCTAATATTCTCCTTTGAGTTTCCTCTCTAGCCTCAGCTCCCTCAACTGATCCTCCCATGTCACGGCTTCAAGATCTTTGCCATAGTGGCTACCTCCCTCTAGATACTCTAAGCTGGGATGCCAGAATGAAGTACAGAAGTCCATACGTGTGACAAAGTATAATGGAATCAGCACCTCTTTGTTCCTTGAAGCTCTTCCAGTCATAGTAGCTTTTGGGGCTGCCATCAATTGGCATGATCTTGAGATTTCATTCCCCTAAAACACCTGGATCTTTCTCAGAGAAAGCATCTCATCATGCCCATACACACACACACACACACACACACACACACACACACACCATCATCATCATCATCATCATCATCATCATGAAACTGATATCTTAGACTTTACATTTATTCCTATAGAAATTCATCTCACTAGATTCAGCTTATTGTTCTAGTCTTCCAAGATCAATTTGGGGGGGCTCCTAACCTTGCCATCCAATATCTTAACTATCACTCCCAGATTTGTGTCATCTGGAAATCTGACATACACAAATAACAATTCATCAGTGTAGCTAGGGCAGATTATTTTCTGTTACTTGGCTATTCATCTCCATCTCAATGGAATGTTTTTACCCTCATTGCTATCCTTTGTCTGGATTTAATTAACTGGTAAGTAAGTTAATAGATTCAGGTTGATTTCAGAAGTTGAAAATTTTTCTAATGATATGGTGAACTAAGTGGGTTTAAATGAAACTTCCCATGAGTCACACCCAAGCCCATGAGAGTTCGGAGCTGATGGAACCATGGGCTATATCACATCTATGGGTATTTCTGAAGACTATCTTGAAATGGTACCTTGACTCTACATTTTCCCTTCATTTCTTAGTATGTTTTTCCCACAATAATGAAGTCTTCATTACTAAACTATTTGTTTTTAAGGCATAACAATAATGACAGAAGCTACCTCTAAAAACTGTCCACTTTATTTTATTGGGTCATATCTGTGACTTCTTTAGTCTAAGCAAATTCCAGTGAGGAAATTCCTTCTATTGAAATAGATCCAAACATACTTTGCAACTTGAATGAGATGCTTGTGCCACTAGATGGTTGTGCCACTAGATGATTGTGACTTGCTCAGGGTCACACAACCAGATTCCACCAGGGATGAGTTTTGAACCCAGGCCTTCAAGACTCTGAGCCACATCTCACATATATCTCACTCCTCTTCCTTTTAACAAATTTTTATCCACTTTCAAATAACTGGGGTTTAGCAATTGTTAACTTTCTTTTCACAGTCACCAAAGTGCTGCCTTGCCCTCATCTTTGAAGTTTGCATAGGTATCAGCTAGATGGCACAATGGAGAGTGTGTTAGATTTGGGGTCAGGAAAACAAGTTCAGATAGCTGCATTTCCCTGAGCAAGTCCCTAAATGTCTTTTAGCCTCTTTTTCCTCATCTGTAAAATGGACATAATTAGGATGTTGTCAAGATCAAATGATCTAAGGTACATTAAGCACTTCATAAACTTTCTGCTAATTATTAGCATTACTGTTTTTTCCTACATTTAGTACATACCCAGCCTCACCTCTCTGCACAGTAGCACAGGATGGGACTTTGATGTGAAACAGGACGTTCTCACTAGATTTCAATACTTCAAGGATCCAGCTATGAGCATTTACTCTCTTCCAGGCTGAAACTCCCTCTATGCCTTAAGTAGACAAAATCATGAGTTTTTCCGGCCCCAAAAAATAGTCAATCACCCCAAGACCAGACTTCTGGTAATGAATTTAAGTCAGCTACACCTCTAATAACATACTTGCTCTGGTGTTGGGCCTCCACTACGAGCCTTTCTGTTTGGCAGAACCAGTCAGGGTCTGTGTTCTGTTGGTTTATCTCTTAACAGCCCAGCTTGGTCCTACTTCGTGGCAGGATGATGCATCACAATTGAATTTCACAGGAGGCTAGACTCATGGTATATAAAATGCTCCTTAAAATGCCCATAATTACCAATGTCAGAGAAAAAAATCACTAAAAGGCCACTCAAACCTGAGCCACTGGAAAACCAACATGGTCCCGGGGGATAGACTCAGAGTGAAGTCATGGGGCAAGCACTTTGGAGCTCTGAGGTTGGCAAAATGGCTTATGAGTTTCCCTCCAGCTCTAAATCTATGACCTATGACCCAGTCAGCATAGGGACAGAAAATGGCAGAGGCATGATAGTGCATGCAGTGTGAGAAGCCATCAGGAAATTTTTGCCCAACTGGGGGAGTAGGAATATTCAGAAATTATTATAAAAATGATCAATAGGATATGTAAAATAAAACAAAACATCTGTGACCTATACGTACATATCTATATATCCTACTGCTATCAGAAAGGCTGAGAGAATATTCTAAGTATAATGGAGGAGAACAGCATCTCAGAATCCTTCATAACCATCATGGTATTATCAACAAAGCTAAATTCATAGCAGAGATTTCAGCTTTGGCTGAACAGGTACCGCTGAAAAATCCCAGGGAACATGACATGTACCAGCTGAATCAGCCTAGGGATGACTAAACTGGCTGTAGATATTGGGGTTTCCAGGAAGTCCTTCTCAAAGGAGACCTCCTGCCCACCTTTGACCTCTAACTGGGGTGTACAAACATTGGCGTAATGATGGCTACCAATGGAAGTTCTTCGCTCTGCTTGGCTGCCTTTTCTATCTGAGTGCCAACAGCAAGATAAATGAAAGACTGGCTCGCTGGAGTACTAGTGGTTTGGGGGCTATTGATTTTTGGTCCATTCTCTTTAAAAGTGAGATCTAAAAAGTTGACAGAGGGTCATTAATTTCATCATATACTTGTCGTCTCATCCATAACCAATCCAGAAGCCCAGTTCCCTTGTCACTCTGGGTTGGTACTTTATTTGTTTACGGTTTTCTTGGTGGTTCCATTTTCCTCTCTCTTTTTTACTTTAGCTTAGATAGATAGATAGATAGATAGATAGATAGATAGATAGATAGATAGATAGATAGATGGATAGATGGATAGATGGATGGAGGGAGGGAGGGATGAATAAATAAGTGAATGAATAGATAAATAAATGGGCAAATGAATGAATGGATAAACAGATAAATATATATAAAATAAATGGATGGATGGATAAATAGATAAATAAAAGAATGGACAGGCAGATAAAAATATGTAAATAAACAAATGGATGAATAAAGTAAATGAATACATATAGATGGATGAATGAATGGATGAATAAATAAGTGGATGAATAGATAGTTAAATGGACAAATAAATAGATAAATAAGTGGATGAATGAATAAATGAATGAATGGATAGATGCAAATAAATAGATGGATGAATGGATAGATAGATAGATACATACATACATACATGTCCATCACTTTATGGACCTTCCATGAAATTACATAGCAAAACCAGAGACAATCAAGTGGAATGATTTGGGTTATGGGCAGCTTTTGAAAGGCCCAAGAACAGGTATAGAAATAGAACCTGTCCTTGTCTGCTTCATCCCATCCTTAGTGGGAGAAAAAAATGGCCCTGTAAATAATAAAGGTCCAAAAAGCTCCATCCTAAGAGATTCTGGTGGGCTGAGCTCTTATTTTGATGAAACATTCTTACTGAAGAAGCAGTGTAGCCCCAAAATTCCTGACAAAGGTCATCCAATGGTATGGGAACAATTGATTGGAAAAGCTCTTAATGGAAAGCCTGGAAAATTTCACTATTTGTTATCACCAGCTCTTAGACACAAAGACCATGGATGCCCCTGCCTGGCAAAGAAACTCCAGTGTTGGGTATGTAGAAGCAAGCACATGCATTAACTCATTCACTCGCTGCTATTTCATTTTGTTTTGGGTGGGGGAGGTAAAGCTCAGTTGTCTGCCAGCTGCCATAAGACTAGTATCAACTTTGATCACGTTAATTTTGGGATCAATGATGTGGCTCTGACATAATTTTCCAATGAGCTTTCTATGCTTTCAAAGTCAGTTTAAAACCATTGGAACTTGGAGTCAGAGGCGTTGGGAAAGAGATGGGGGGCAGAGGGAATTGAGAATGGCTCAATGCAGAGGTGGCAGGTTTCTGAATCAAGAGGTTGTGAGGGCACCATACTACCGAGGAAATAAGGCTGGCTTTGCAGGCAGAAGCCTTAGGTTCAAAGCTGGTGCTCCTATACTTTCCACAGGTCTCAGTTTCTTCATCTGTAAAGTCAGGTGACAGGATTAAAAGATCTCTGAGGCTACATATCCATCTCTAAATCTGCTATTTCCTACGTCTGACCTTTACAAATTCTGTGACCCCTAAACAAACCCTTTAACTTAGGTAGACCTCAGTTTTGTTGCCTGTGAAGTGGAGATTATAACATTATTCACCTCCCAAGATTGTTATAAGATTCAGAGGAGATCCTGTACATGAAATGTTTTCTAAACCTGGAAATGCTTTAGAAAACCCCACTATTATTATCAAGAATACTTCACAAAGCTCAAGACTGAAAGAAACACATTTTGGAACATATCTGGCTTGTGTGCCAGCGTGTGTGTGTATGTGTGTGTGTGTGTGCGTGTGCGTGCACGCAAGCATGCATGTGCTTAAGCCCAGGCAGAACTCTGTGGCAGCATCCATAATTATTATTGAAATAACCATCAAATAAAATCTTTAAGGCTGGTTGAATATTCGATGAGCTGTGTAAATCTAGGCTGTACAGAACAGGAGCAGAAAGGCACCAGAGAGTTATGGAGCACACAAACTTTTGAGGGACACCCCCAAATGTCAGTGGAAGGGGTTCACCACCCAGCCTGGGTTCAGGTTGTGACTTAGTCATGTGTTATCTCTTTTGGAACCCAGTGCAAAAGAACCCATACAAGAAGTCAAAGAAAATGTGATTAACTTTTTTGGACCAAGGCAAGAGAACCCAGTATTAATAATATCACAACCCGCCAGTAAATCTGTATTTTATAGGTGAAGAAATACATTTCTACTTTAAAGTGTGTTTTTTATATACCCTTGAGTCCCCAACTAGTTAAACTACCAAGGGAGCTCTGCGTGATTTAGAAGTTAATCCTTCAAATGGCCAACAATTGAATGCCTCAGCTGTTTGTCGCTTCCTACTGCTGGCTAATTTCATCTCTGTTTCATGTGTTCAGAGTGAGTTTTCATTATTCGCAGCCCTGACACTGAGGTTGTAAGTGGAGTTAATTTCGTTAAAATGAGTCTGGAAACAACCACAGTTTGCGCCAGTTATGGCTAGACCTGAAAGAAGTTGAAGCCTTTAGTCTGGTGAGGAAATTCAAACGTAGATGAATGAATGAAAACACATACATTCATTCACTCACTTGAGGTTTTGTAGGGAGAGGAAAGGGGCAAGATCCATATGATCCAGTTAGCCTAGGGATAAGATCACCTTTATCCACCTAGATGATAGAGAAATCAACAAATGCCTAATTAAGGTGGCTTACATGTGAGCAAGTTTGATGTTCAAGCTTATCTGCGGTTCAAGACATTGTTTTCTGCCTAACCCATTAGCCATCCCCTTTACGTCTTAGGTCTCTTTCCCCACCCCCAAACCACACCGAAGAAAGCATCATGCATCACATACTGAATCATTCACACAATGGCTCATTCATAGATTCCCTGGTTTCCTATTAGCCACTCCCCCTTCTTCACTCCCTCCCCCTCACCAGTTACTTGCACTCAGTCAGCCTCAAAGTTATGTTGTATTTTCTGTAGACGTTTTGTATTTACTTAGAATGTCACCTCCTTGAGTTCAGGGTCCATTTCACTCGTGTCTTTCTTTCCCACAATCCATTGCAATGCCTTGCACATAGTGAGTGTTTGATAAACATTTATGGAACTGAGTTAACTCTGCTCTAATTTCCACCAAAACATCATTCTTTCACCTTTCTTCTCAAGAGAATTAAATGAGTTAGCAGATTTGATATAGCAGACTTAGCAAACAGGATTTGAGGTTTAAAAGATATGAGTTCAAATCCTGTCTCAAACACTTAGTCACAATCAGACTGTAGAAAAGTCCTTTCATCTCTCCCAGCATCCATTTCCTCAACTGTAAAAGTAACACCTACCTTACCAAAGTGTCAGTCAGTTGGTCTTTTATTAAGTGCCTACTATGTGCCAGCCACTATTCTAAATATTGGGTGCTATGAAATTTTATTGAGATAATCTGTAGAAAGCACTTAGCAAGTCTTAAACTCTATATAAATATTACATCTTGCTATTGCTAGGCAGTGGGAAATATAAAGAAAACAGAATGAAACCAGCCCAACTCTCAAGGACCTAACATCCTAATAGGGCATACCTTCTAGTATCATGAGCCTCCAGTAGGTACTGCATTAATTTATCCAAAACAAGGGTCCACCAAGTCTTCCTTGGTATGTATGCTGGCAAGGTAGCAATCTTTCCAACCTCTGTTCAGCTCAAGGATTGCCTACAAAGCCAGTCATAATCAATAAGAATGAAAGCATGATGCCCATCTCCATTGCCAGCCTTAGTTTCACGCTCCCAAGAAAAAAAATACAAAATCCTCCACATTCCAGTGGTTCCAAAAGGGGGAGCAGTTTGAGCACTATGCTCAGGGAGATTTCCATGCAAGATTGAAAGTTAGAGTTAAAGACAAGTTACTGTTTCTTGATATCATACCACTCTTCCAAGATCTAGCTTTTTACCTAGCATCTAGTCAATCATCAATAATTATTTTTAATCTTTCACAGAATTTCAGAGTTGGAAGTAGGATCTGTGCCTGAATAAAAATTCCCACTACAACATACCCAGCAAGCGATCATTAACTTGCTACAATTCAATTCAATCCAACAAACATTAATTAAATTCCCAAATGTGCCAGAAACAGGGGGTACAAAAAGACAAAACCTAAGTTCTTGCTTTCAATGAGTTTAAGCTCTACTGGAAACCTCTAGGGATGGGAAACCCAACTGGTCCCAAGGCAGCTTGATCTACTTTGGGAGAGCCTAAATTTGTCCCTTTGCAACTCCCCAAAATGGCCTGCACCCATTCGTAAGCTGATTGTCCCAAAGAGTCTTGAATGTGAGACTTAGCTTTTACACCTAAAAACAGGATCCCCTATCACCCAGCAAAACCACAACCTCTGCGGAACTTGGTGCCACAATTCTCAGCTCTCAAGATCCCTGTCATAACATGAGTTAATTGGAGTTATTTTCAGGGAAAACTGCTCTCCATGATAATTATCTTTGTTAAAATAAGAAACAATCAGTCATGTAGAAGTATAAATAATGCAAATTTTCTTTAGATTCATTTACTTTCTCCCTGACCCCTAACTCCTCCCCCCCATCTCCAGATTATGAATTTGCTTATTTTTTTTAAAACCCATTGGGTTTTTTCCCTTTGCCTTCATAAAATCCTTCTTTCCGTAGAGATAAATCTATTTTTTCAAGAAGTCATTAATTTTGGAGTTTGAGAAATATGAAATAGACAAAGTGGGTAATTTTTCACACTTAGAACAATTTCCCCATTATGTTGTGACTATTTTTCTAGCCCTGCTATAAAAAGATTAATATAACTTATTTTCTCCACTAATTGGCTTTACAGATTGCCATGGGAGATAGCACCTAATAAAGCCAAACAAAGAAAAAAATACCAACAGGGCGAACCTTTGGCCAAACAAGGGCCTCTATTCATGAGGGGATAATACTCCATCAGCAGGGTTTTCTATGGAATTTGTAGGTAAGCGCTCAGGAGGTTCCAAATCTCTAAGTCAATTACCCAGCTGCTCTCTTCTCCAAAGGACTCTGAGACTGCATGTAAATGGCCCCAGAAGGCTGCCCAGTTGAAGGATAGCACAGAGTCACTAGGGAAAGAGGAATTTCCTTCTTCAACCAGCAAGTTATCATTAGTCAAGCCTACTGGCCCTAGATGCAAGAGTTTATGTAACAAAACACTTGTAGAAGGATATATTAATAACGTCTCCTGACAACCACTCTTTTCATATTACCGGTTTGGTCTGGACCAAACCAAAATGGGTAACATTCTGGCCTAATGACTCCAGAGGCAAAGTTTTGAGAAAGTATTGAGATGTTGAGATCCTGCCTTCTTTGGCCACGTAAGGATACATTTTCCAAAGTCCTTCTCCAATGCCTTATCATGGCAAGGAGGTAACATTGCGAACCCAAAGACTAAGTCAACATAGCTCTGGCTGGCCCCTTCTAAGCCAGAAAGTCTGTAACTGAGATCATTAACAATGGATTCTGTCTTCTATCTGAGAACCAACCAGCAGAGCAGAAGGCTCATCAAGAGTATGTTGGCCACTTGGTAATGAATTTTTTAACTATGATAAACAGCAAATGAGAAAAAACAGAAAATGACCCTTTGTCCT